>NC_057862.1:663804571-663929571 GCF_019393635.1 Dromiciops gliroides
ACTTAATAAAGAAAAATATTGAAGAGGTCAGAAAGTATTGATTTCTAGCTGGCAGAGCTCTTAGAGGCCATCTCATCTAAACCCAGGCTGTCCATGTGCCATTGACTCATCAACTAGTTAAAGAAAATGTCAAAATCAACTCCATGTTAAAAGGATGAAGATGAAAAGTCAGTATATGCAAAGATATCAGTTTCAAACCAACTGGTTGACTCTGAAACTTGGGAGATGGATCATAGTTAAGACATCAATTATTAGCATTTCTTATAAAACATAAGACATATGGAAAGTAGCCACCACCACCACAAAGAGACCAAGAGCCCAGAAACTACCTGTGCCAGTAAGTACTTACCATGTAGAAAGATGGTCATCTGAGTTCAAATCCGGCCATGAATGGGGAAAAATCATCAGTCTTTAAGGGGGGCAGCTAGGTGGCACTGTGGATAGAACACTGGCCCTGGATTCAGGAGGACCTGAGTTCAAATCCAGCCTCAGACACTTGACACCTACTAGCTGTGTAACCCTGGGCAACTCACTTAACCCCCACTGCCTCGAAAAAGAAAAGAAAAAAGAAAAAAGAAAGATAGTCAGGCAAGGACAGCATTGATTTAGGGTTGGGCAAATTCATTTGCTAAAAGTTACAGAAGAGAAAGTCAAGACATCATAAACAATATTATTCACACAACAACGAAAAGCTGAGGAGGGGAAATAAGCCTGCAGAAATCCTGGAATGAGACTCCACTAAGCTAGATTGTCTTATTAGGTGAAACTGGAAGGACAACAAATAGATATGAAATGAAAAACATACCAGTAATCTATCATTATCAGGAATGACCCTGAAAATGTCATCTTTGTACCTCAATAGCTCAGTATCCTAGGTGCTCTGTCAGGAAGTAGAAATAGCACTTCAAACAATATTGGGGAAAGTATCCATAACTGACCAAATGCACACAAATAAATTTGTACTGGAGGTGATATAATTTTAAAGAAATGTGGTGGTTTCCCTCAAAAAACAACATTAAATCAAGCCTCTAAACAGATTCTGGAACTACAGAACCTACAAAAAGAGAGACAAAATCCTGCTATATGAGATAATTTAGAAGACTTCAGAAAAGGTCTATGTCACTTGGGTGAAAGGGAGGTGACACAGTGTCCCAGCTGGCAGCTCACCTCAGCAAAACTCGGCTCAGTACCACTTGTCTCAGCTGACAGCTCACCTCAGCAAAGCTCAGCTCAGTGGGCTGCTCTCTCAGCATAGTAGCTCAACTTGACACAGCTGAGAGTGGGGCAGATGAGAGCAGTAAGAAGCTTGCAACCATGAACCCTGTGCCCCAGGAGCAGACTTCAACTTGATAAGTTTAAAAATAGCCTACAACATGAGCAAGAAACCAAAAAAGGACTCTTACTGTTGACAACTTCTATGGTGAAAGGGAAGACAAAACTCAAATGCAGATGAGTTGGTCAAAATGCCCACAAGTGAAGACTCAAGAGGGAAGATGATCTTGTCTGAAGACCAAAAAGTCTCCTTTGAAGAGCTCAAAAAGGCTTTTAAAAACCAAATAATAGAGGTAGAAGAAAAATGGAAAAAGAAATAAGAGAAATGAGTTACACTGCAAAAAGAAGCACAAAAAATGACTGAGGAAAACAATTCCTTAAAAAATACAATTGGCCAAATGAGAGAAAAAATTGGCCAAACAGAAAAAGAAGTGCAAAAGCTTACTGTGGAAAATAAGGCCTTAAAAATTAAAATTGAGCAGATGGAAGCAGATAACTCCATGAGACAACAAGAATCTGATGAGCAGAATCAAAAGACTGAAAATATAGAAGAAAATGTGAAATACCTCATTGGAAAAACAACTGACCTGGAAAATAGGTCCAGGAGAGATAATGTGAGAATTATTGGACTACCTGAAATCCATGATCAAGAAAAGAGTCTAGACACCATATTCCAGGAAATTATTAAGGAGAACTGCCTTGAAATTATAGAATCAGGGGATAAAATCATCATTGAAAGAATCCACCTAACACCTCCTGAAAGAGACCACAAAAGGAACACTTCAAGGAATATTGTAGCCAAACTCCAGAATTATCAGGTGAAGGAGAAAATACTCCAAGCAGCCAGAAAGAAACCATTTAAATACCATGGAGCCAGAGTCAGGATTGCACAGGACCTGGCAGCTTCAACATTAAGGGATCACAAAGCTTGGAATATGATGTACAGGAAGGCAAAGGAGCTTGGATTACAACCCATGATCAACTACCCAGCAAAACTGAGCATTCTCTTTCAGAGGAAACGATGGATATTCAGTGACTATGGGGACTTCCAAGGCTTCCTGAGAAAAAGACTAGAACTGAACAGAAAATTTGATCTCCAAATACAAGACTCTAGAGAAATATAAAGAGGTAAACAAGGGGGAGAAAAAGGTTATTCAATGATGTTAAACTGCTTGAGTCCATATGAGGGAGGATAATACTTTTAACTCTTGAGATCTGTATCTCTGTAAAGGTATTGTTATTAAATCAACTTTGATGTGATGATATAAAGAAACTTAAGGGGCAGAATAAAAGAAGACTAGGGGAAGAGATGAAGGGGGAGGTGTAATGGGGTTAATTATATCATATGAAGAGGCACAAAAAGAACCCATTACAACAGAGGGAAAGAAGGGAGGAGTGAGCACTGTTGCAACCTTATTCTCATCAGATTTGGTTCAGGGAGGGAATAAAATACACTCCCATTTGTATAAGAAAACTTAGCTTACTCTTTAAGGAAACAAAAGTGGAAGGGGAAAGGGGGTGGTATTGATAGAAGGGGGCACAAGTGGGGGGAAAGGGGGCAAGAAAAAGAAGGGCAGCTGATAAAAGGGAGGGCAGATTGAGGGAGGCAGTGGTCAGAAGCAAAACACTGATCAAGTGGAATAGGGGGAAAGAAGGGGGAGAAAGAGTACAAAGGGGAAAAGAAGATGGAGGGAAATAAACAGTTAATAATTTTAACTGTGAATGTGAATGGGATGAACTCTCCCATAAAACGGAAGCAAATTGCAGAGTGGATTAAAAGCCAGAATCCTACAATATGTTGTTTACAAGAAACACATTTGAAGCAGAGAGATACACACAGAATAAAGGTAAAAGGTTGGAGCAGAATATATTATGGTTCAGCTAAAGCAGGGGTAGCAATCCTTATCTCAGAAAAAGCAAAGGCAAAAATAGATCTAATTAAAAGAGATAAGGAAGGAAACTACATCTTGCTAAAAGGTACTATAGATAATGAAGTAATAACAATATTAAACATATATGCGCCAAGTGGTATAGCATCCAAATTCTTAGAGGAGAAGTTAAATGAGTTACAAGAGGAAATAGACAGGGGCAGCTAGGTGGTGCAGTGGATAGAGCACCGGTCCTGGAGTGAGGAGGACCTGAGTTCAAATCCGGCCTCAGACGCTTGACACTTACTAGCTGGGCAAGTCACTTAACCCCAATTGCCTCACCAAAAAACTCCCAAAAAACAAGAGGAAATAGATAGTAATACTATACTAGTGGGGGATCTGAATCTCCCCCTCTCAGAATTAGATAAATCTAGCCAGAAAATAAATAAGAAAGAAGTGAAAGAGGTGAATAGAATACTAGAAAAGTTAGACATGATAGGTGTCTGGAGAAAATTGAATGGAGATAGAAAGGAATATACCTTTTTCTCAGCAGTACATGGCACATTTTCAAAAATTAACTACGTATTAGGGCACACAAACATCATAGTCAAATGTAGAAAGGCAGAAATAGTAAATTCATCCTCAAATCATGATGCAATAAAAATTACATGTAATAAAGAGCCATGGAAAGGTAGACTGAAAATCAATTGGAAACTAAATAATTTCATTCTAAAGAATGAGTGGGGGGCAGCTAGGTGGTACAGTGGATAGAGCAACAGCCCTGGAGTCAGGAGGACCTGAGTTCAAATCCAGCCTCAGACACTTAGCACTTACTAGCTGTGTGACCCTGGGCAAGTCACTTAACCCCAATTGCCTCACCAAAAAAAAAAAAAAAAAAGAATGAGTGGGTCAAATAACAAATCATAGAAACAATCAATAACTTTATCCAAGAGAATGACAATAATGAGACAACACTAAAATCTATGGGATGCAGCCAAAGCAGTGCTTAGGGGAAATTTTATAGCTCTAACTGCTTACATGAATAAAAAAGAGAAAGAGGAGATTAATGAATTGGGCATGCAACTTAAAAAGCTAGAAAAAGAACAAATTAGAAATCCCCAATTAAATACTAAATTAGAAATCCTGAAAATTAAAGGAGAAATTAATAAAATTGAAAGCAAGAAAACTATAGAATTAATCAATAAAACTAAGAGCTGGTTTATGAAAAAAACCAATAAAATAGATAAACCACTGGTTAATTTGATTTAAAAAAAAGAAGGAAGAAAACCAAATTACCAGTATCAAAAATGAAAAGGGTGGGGGTGGCTAGGTGGCGCAGTGGCTGAAGCACCGGCCCTGGATTCAGGAGTACCTGAGTTCAAATCCGGCCTCAGACACTTGACACTTACTAGCTGTGTGACCCTGGGCGAGTCACTTAACCCCCATTGTCCCTCAAAAACAAAAACAAAAACAAAAAATGAAAGGGGTGATCTTAACACCAATGAAGTGGAAATTAAAGCAATAAATAGGAACTATTTTGCCCAACTGTATGCCAAAAAATTTAACAATCTAAATGAAATGGATAAATATTTACAAAAAATACAAACTGCCCAGGTTAACTGAAGAGGAAATAAAATCCTTAAATAAGCCCATATTAGAAAAAGAAATTGAACAGGCCATTAATGAACTCCCTAAGAAAAAAATCCCCAGGGCCAGATGGGTTTACAAGTGAATTCTATCAAACATTTAAAGAACAATTAATTCCAATATTATACAAATTATTTGGAAAAATAGGTGAAGAAGGATTTCTACCAAATTCGTTTTATGACACAAATATGGTGGTGATATCAAAACCAGGCAGAGCAAAAACAGAGAAAGAAAATTATAGACTAATTTCTCTAATGAATATTGATGCTAAAATCTTAAATAAGATATTAGCAAGGAGATTACAGCAAGTGATCACCAGGATAATACACTATGACCAGGTGGGATTTATACCAGGAATGCAGGGCTGGTTCAACATTAGGAAAACTATTAACATAATCAACCACATCAATAAGAAAACTAACCAAAATCATATGATTATCTCAACAGATGCAGAGAAAGCTTTTGACAAAATACAACACCCACTGCTAATAACAATAGAGAGCTTAGGAATAGGTGGAGCTTTCCTTAAAATAATAAGCAGTATCTACCTAAAACCATCAGCAAGCATTAAATGAAACAGGGATGTCAATTATCACCTCTATTATTTAATATTGTACTAGAAATGTTAGCTTTAACAATCAGAAAAGAAAAAGGAATTAAAGGAATTAGAATAGGCAAGGAGGAAACAAAACTATCACTCTTTGCAGATGATATGATGGTATACTTAGAGAATCCTAGAGAATCAACTCAAAAATTACTTGAAACAATTAACAACTTTAGCAAAGTAGCAGGATATAAAATAAATCCACATAAATCATCAGCATTTCTATACATGACCCACAAAGTCCAGCAGCAAGAGATAGAAAGAGAAATTTTATGTAAAGTAATGGTAGACAATATAAAATACTTGGGAGTCTACTTGCCAAGACAAACCCAGGAACTCTATGAACACAATTACAAAACAATTTTCACACAAATCAAATCAGATCTAAATATTTGAAAAAATATCAATTGCTCATGGATAGGCCAAACTAATATAATAAAATGACAATTCTACCTAAATTAATGTACTTATTCAGTGCCATACCAATCAGGCTACCTAAAATTTATTTTATAGAGCTAGAAAAAATAATAACAAAATTCATCTGGAAAAACAAAAAGTCAAGAATATCAAGGGAAATAATGAAAAAAAAATGCACAGGAAGGTGGGTTAGCTGTCCCAAATCTAGAGCTCTACTATAAAGTGGCAGTCATCAAAACTATGTGGTACTGGCTAAGAAATAGAGTGGAGGATCAATGGAATAGACTAGGCACAGGAGACACAGTAATAAATGAAATTAGTAATATATTGTTTGATAAACCCAAAGACCCCAGCTTCTGGGATAGGAACTCAGTATTTGACAAAAACTGCTAGGAAAACTGGAAGATAGTATGGCAGAAATTAGGCATAGACCAACATCTTACAGCTTACCCTAAAATAAGGTCCAAATGGGTACATGATTTAGACACAAGAGGTGATAACCTAGGTAAATTAGGAGAAGAAGGAATAGTCTACCTTTCAGATCTTTGGAAAGGAGAGCAGTTTATGACCAAACAAGAGATAGAGAATATTATGAAATGTAAAATGAATGATTTTGATTACATTAAATTAAAAAGGTTTTGTACAAACAGAAGCAATGCATCCAAAATTAGAAGGGAGACAGAAAACTGGGAAACAATTTTTATGGCCGGTACTTCTGATAAAGGCCTCCTTTCTAAAATATATAGGGAACTAAATCAAATTTTTAAGAATCCAATTCATTCCCCAATTGAGAAATGGTCAAAGGATATGAACAGGCAGTTTTCTGATGAAGAAATCAAAGCTATCTATTGCCATATGAAAAAATGCTCTAAATCACTATCAATGAGAGAGATGCAAATTAAAACAACTCTGAGGTACCACCTGACACCTATCAGATTGGCTAATATGACAAAAAAGGAAAATAATAAATGTTGGAGAAGCTGTGGAAAAATTGGAACATTAATGCATTGTTGGTGGAGCTGTGAACCGATCCAACCATTCTGGAGAGCAATTTGGAATTATGCCCAAAGGGCTATAAAGCTGTGCTTACCCTTTGACCCAGCAATACCACTTTGGGGTCTTTTTCCCAAAGAGATCATAAACAAGGGGAAAGGACCCACATGTACAAAAATATTTATAGCTGTTCTTTTTGTGGTGGCAAGGAATTGGAAATTGAGGAGTTGCCCATCAACGGGGAAATGGCTGAACAAGTTGTGGTATATGAATGTAATGGAATTCTATTGTGCTGTAAGAAACAATGAGTGGGAGGAGTTCAGAGAAACCTGGAAGGACTTGCATGAATTGATGATGAGTGAGATGAGAACATTGTACACAGTATCATTATGTGTTGATCAACTGTGATAGGCTAGATTCTTCTCACCAATCCAATGGTACAAGAAAGTTCCAAAGGACTCATGATGGAAAATGCTCTCCAATTCCAGAGAGAAAGAAAAAAAAAAGGAACTGGAATATGGATGCTGATTGGACCATACTACTTCTTGTGTTTTTGGTGCAGTGGATTTTCTGTTTTGAGGTTTTTCCTTTTTGCTCTGATTCTTCTCTTATAACATGACTAATGCAGAAATATGTTTAATGTTATTATGTATATATAACCTATATCAGATTACCTGATGTCTAGGGGAGGGGGGGAGGGAGGGGAAGGAGGGAGAAAAATTTGAAATTGGAAATCTTATATAAACAAATGTTGAAACCATTTCTACATGTAACTGGAAAATAATAAAATACTTTTATTTTTTTTTTTAAAGAAACGTGGTGGTCCACTTCCAAGATATCTCAAAGGCAAAGAGATAAAAAGAATGGAAAAGATTGCTGTGTTTTAATGCAAAAAGAACTTTACTAGGAAGACATTTCATGTGTACAATCCTTATAAGAAAGAACCATAAATTAAGAGATGAAAGAATAACTTTGAGGTCAACCCTAGCATTTTACAAATGAGGAAATCAAGGCAAAATACATGTTGAGACTTGCACAGGGGGGCGGAGCCAAGATGGTGGAGAGGAAGCAGCAAGCTGCCTGAGCTCTCCTTCTGTTCCCTCAAAACGAACATTAAATCAAGCCTCTGGACAGATTCTGAAACTACAGAACCTGCAAAGAGACAGAGAGACACAGTCCTCCAACCAGAGATAATTTAGAAGACTTCAGGAAAAGGTCGGTCTGATTCGGGCAAAGGGAGGCCCAGCGCAGGGCAGCAGCCCAGCGCCGAGGGGGTCGGGGCAAGTCAGCAGGAGCTGCGGGCCACAGCCGAACAACTGAAGCCCCTGGAACCTGGCTCAAAAATCTGGTGGCCAAGAAGGACAGTGGAAAAACCTACTTGCACCGGCCGAGAGGGCCACGAACGGGTCAGGTGGGGGATCTCCACACACCATAAAGGCCTCAGAGTAAAAACCCGGTCACACAGCACCTATACCCCTGCACAAGAAGCCCAAAACAGGGACCCTGGTGCCCCCAGAGCAGACCTCAACTTAAAGAATAAATAAATAAGCTGCAATAATGAGTAAGAAGCAAAAAGGAGCCCTCTCCATTGAGAGCTTCTGTATCAATAGGGAAGAAGCCAACACAAACTCAGATGAGGACAATAGCCTCAAATTGCCTACATCTGAAGCCTCATGAGGGAAGGTGAATTGGTCGAAAGAACGAAGAGCTCAAAAAGGATTTTAAAAATCAATTGGGAGAGGTAGAAGAAAAAATGGGGAGAGAAATGAAAGCAAAACAAGAAAACTATGAAAAAAGAATCAGCAGTTTGGAAAAGGAAGCATGTAATTTCACTGAAGAAAACAAAACCTTAAAAAATTCACTTGACCAAATGGAAAAAAGGGTACATAATCTCACTGAAGAAAACAATGCCTTAAAAATTAAAGTGGGACAGTTGGAAGATAAGGAATCCATGAGACACCAGGAATCAGTCAAGCAGAATAGAAAAAATGAAAAAATAGAAGAAAATGTGAAATACCTCATTGGAGAGACTTGCACAGGATCACACAACTAATCAGTGCCTAAGGTGAGATTTGAAACCAGGTCTTCTCTACTCTAAATGCAACACTCTGTCCAGTATATGAGACTGCCTCATTAAGCTATTATTATCCTGTTTTTACAAATGAAGAAACTGAGGTTGAGAGAAGTTGAGAGACTTACCCAGTGTCACACAGCTAACAAGTATCTGAGGTGAGACTTGAACTCAGGTCTTCCCAACTCCAAGTTCAATGTTCCATCTATGACACCAAACTGCCTTTGTCTATTAACATATCCAATCAATCAGTAACATTAATTAAGTGCCTACTGAGTCAGGCACTTTGCTAAGTGGGGAGGGAAACAAAAAAAAAAGGTCAAAAGATAGTCCCTGCTTTCAAGGAGTTTACAATCTTAAATTGGATACTGCTTGCAAACAAATATATGCAAAGACCTAGAGTCAGGAAAACAAGTTTACATCTGGCTTCAGATATTTAGTAGCTGTATGGGCAAGTGTTTGCCTCAGTTTCCTCATCTGTAAAGTGAATTGGAGAAGGAAATGGCAAACCACTCCAGTATCTCTTCCCCAAAAAACCCCAAATAGGGTCAATAAGTATTGGGCATGACTGAACAATAGCAATGCAATTAATGCCCAATTGTGTGAGTTAGTTATCAGTTTATCTCCAGTTTTATCTAAATAGAGAATGTTTCACTTCACTTCAAACCCAGTAGATGATTAATAACTGTCAACTAAATAAAGTTACAGGCACAGTCTTTAAGAACCTTATAATCTAGTACCTAGGAAAGGGTAGCCACACAAATAATCATGATGTGTTTGTTTCCTTTAGGAAGTTGTCTCCAACATTTTTTTGACTGTGTACTTCTATCCACACATACACACACAAATTCTGAGTACAAACCACAACTATATGTATATTTTCTTATTTATACATTTTATATTAGTCAACCAATTAATATTGTGTTTAACATGTGCCAGCAAGGATTTATTAATTATGTAGCTAGCAACTAGCATTTTTAGAACCCTTTAAGGTTTGCAAAGTGCTTTACAAATATCTCATTTGAGCCTCACAAAAATCCTGGGAGGTAGGTGCTATTATTATCCTTATTTTGCAGAGGAGGAAACTGAGGCAGAGAGTGAAGTGCCTTATTGTTCAGTGGTCTAAGTTATATCCAACTCTTTGTGACCCCATTTAGGGTTTTTTTTTTTTTTTGGTGAGGCAATTGGGGTTAAGTGACTTGCCCAGGGTCACACAGCTAGTAAGTGTTAAGTGTCTGAGGCTGGATTTGAACTCAGGTACTCCTGATTGATTCCAGGGCCGGTGCTCTATCCATTGCACCACCTAGCTGCCCCTTAGGGTTTTCTTGGCAAAGATACTGGAGTAGCTTGCCATTTCCTTCTTCAGCTCATTTTATAGATGAGGAAATTGAGGCAAACAAGAGTCAAATACTTGTCCAGGGTCACACAACTAGAAAATATCTCAGGTCAGATTTGAACCCAGGAAGATGAGTCTTTCTAGCCCAGAACTCCATCCACTGTGCCATCTAGCTGTCCAGTGAAGTGTTTTGCCTAGGGTCAATTACCTAAAGTTTCTGGAGAAGAATTTGGACTGGAGGCTTAGTCTTTTTTGTTTGTTTGTTTGTTTGGTGAGGCAATTGGGGTTCTGACTTGCCCAGGGTCACACAGGTAGTAAGTGTAAAGTATCTGAGGTCGGATTTGAACTCAGGTCCTCCTGAATCCACTGCTTTATCCACTGTGCCACCTAGCTGCCCAAGGCTTAGTTTTTATCTGTTGGACATAGTATACTTTGTCTAGAATAACTCAGACCTAAGTTCAACACTTACTGGCTGTGTGATCCTAGACAAGTCCCTTATTTGCTTAATCCAGTTTCTTCAACTGTGAAATTGGGAAAATTAAGCACCTACCATTCAGGATTGTTGTTTGGATCAAATGACATGATATTTGTAAAGCACTTAGTATATAAATGCTTGTTTCCTTTCCTCACCTAGATGGAGCCTTAAATTCACTGTCCTAAATGTTGGAGATAGAAAAGCAAGAAACAGGCCCTGCCCTCCAGGGGCTCACAATTTGATTGTAGAAACAACATGCCAACAAAGGATAAAGCAGAGATCATTTCAGAGGGAAGGCACTAAGATTAAGGAGAACTGAGGAAAGACTTCTTGTAGAAGGAAGGACTTTAGTAGTAAACATTTATTAAGTACCTATGATATGCCAGACACTGTGCTAAGTGCTGGGGGATACAAAAGGTGCTGAGACTTTGTAAAGCCAGGAGGCAGAGATGAGAAAGGAGAACCAGGGTGCAGCTAGGTGGTACAGTGGATGGAGCACTGGCCCTGGATTTAGGAGGACCTAAGTTCAAATCTGGCCTCAGACCCTTGATATTTACTAGCTGTGTGACCCTGAGCAAGTCTCTTAACCCAAATTGCCTCACCAAAACAAAACAAAAAACAAAGGAGAACCAGGCAGGGGGGACAGCCAATGAAAATGACAAGAGACAGAGTGTTGGGTGTCAGAAAAGTCAGGAGATCAGTGTCACTAGATTGAAGAGTACCTATGGGGGAAAAAGATGTAAAAAGATTGAAAAGTTAGGCAGGGGCCAGGTGAAGAAGAGCTTTAAATGCTAAACAGGAGGTTTTATATCTGCATAGTACACTAGGGAGACAATGTTCTTGTTGTTCAGTCATGTCTGACCCTTTGTGACCCGCCAAGCCCTTCTAAGTTCATGTTCATTGTTTCCATGACACTATCTATCCATCTCATCTGACGCTGTCCCCTCTTCCTTTTGCCTTCAATCATTCCCAACATCAGGGTCTTTTCCAATGAATCCTGTTGTCTCACTATGTAGCCATGGTCGTTAAGCTTTAGTATTTGACCTTCCAGTGACTAGTCTGAATTAATTTCTTGAAGTATTGACTGGTTTGATCTCTTTGTTGTCCAAGGGACTCTGAAAAGTCTTCTCTAGCACCACAATTTGAAAGTGTTGACTCTGTGGCACTGAGCTTTTCTATTTATAGTCCAACCCTCACAGCTATACATTACATATACAATACATAGCACTGACTAGATGGCCCTTTGTTAGCAAGGTGATGTCCCTCTTTCTTGGTATACTGTCTAGATTTGCTCTAACTTTCCTTCCAAGGAGCAACTGTCTTTTAATTTCATGGATACAGTAGCTATCTGCAGTGATCTTTGAGATGTCTTTTTTTTTTTGAGGCAATTGGGATTAAGTGACTTGCCCAGGGTCACACAGCTAGTAAGTGTCAAGTGTCTGAGGCTGGATTTGAACTCAGGTCCTCCTGACTCCAGGGCCGCTGCTCTATCCACTGTGCCACCTAGCTGCCCCTGCAGTGATCTTTGAGACTAAGGATATAAAATCTGACACTGCTTCCATTTCTTCTCCCTCTATTTGTGAAAAAGTGATAGAACCAGTTGTCAAGATCTTGTGTGTGTGTGTGTGTGTGTGTGTGTGTGTGTGTGTGTGTGTGTGTGTGTGTGAAGCTTCCAGCCAGCTTTTACACCCTCATTAAGAAGCTTCTTAGTTCCTCTTTCTGCTATAGGGGTGGTATTGTCTGCCTATCTGAGTGTGTTGATATTTCTCCCAGCAACCTTAATTCTGGCTTTTGGTCCATCCATCCTGGCATTTCACACAATGTCCTCTGCATATAAGTTAAATAAGGTGACGATATTCAGCCTTGTCATACTCCTTTTCCAATCTTAAACTGATCAGTTGTTTCACGTTTGGTTCTGTTACTTCTTGACCCACATACAGGTTTCTCAGGAGCAAAGTAAGATGGTCTGGTGCTCCCATCTCTTTGAGGATTTGCCACATTTTGTTGTGATCCACACAGTTAAAGGCTTTAGTCAATGAAGCAGAAGTAGATGTTTTTTCTGGAATTCCCTTGCTTTCTGCATAATCCAGTGAATGTTGGCAATTTGGCTTTAGTTCCTCTGCCTCTTTGAAAACCAGCCTGCTCTTCTGGTGTGTGACCCTGGGCAAGTCACTTAACCTGCTCTTCTGGGTAATTCTCAGTTCACATTTTGCTGAAGCCTAGCCTGCAGAATCTTAAACATAACCTTGCTGGTGTGTGAAATGAGTGCAATTCAGTAAATTGAACATTCTTTCACATTGTCCTTCTTTAGGATTGGGACATAAACTGCTGTTTTCCAATCCAGTAGCCTTGGTTGAGTTTTCCAAATTTGCTGGCATATTGAGTGCAACACTTTAACAGCATCATCTTTTAGGATTTTAAATAGCTCTGCTGAAATTCCATCATCTCCACTAGCCTTATTGTTTGCAATGCTTTCTAAAACCCAAATGGGTTTTAGACTTCATTCTCCAGGATGTCTGACCCTAAATTAGTAACCACATCATTGTCATTATTGGTGATGTTAAGATCATTACAAATACTTCTTTTGTGTATTCTTGCCACCTCTTCTTTTTGCAGGGCAATGGGGGTTAAGTGACTTGCCCAGGGTCACACAGCTAGTAAGTGTCAAGTGTCTGCGGCCAGATTTGAATTCAGGTCCTCCTGAATCCAGGGCCAGTACTTTATCCACTTCGCCACCTAGCTGCCCCTTGCCACCTCTTCTTAATGTCTTCTTACTTTTGTTAAGTCCCTACCATTTTTGTCTTTTATCATGCACATTTTTGCATGACTCGTTCCCTTGATATCTCTAATTTTCTTTTTTTTTTCTTTTTGCGCGGCAATGAGTGTTAAGTGACTTGCCCAGGGTCACACAGCTAATAAGTGTCAAGTGTCTGGGACTGGACTTGAACTAGGTCCTCCTGAATCTAGGGTGCCACCTAGCAGCCCCTGATATCTCTAATTTTCTTTAAGAGATCTTTTGTTAGGGAACTACTAAAATTTATTGATTAGGGATGTGTTTATAACATGTCAGACTTGCACTTTAGAAAGGTCAGTATTTATTGTGATATAAGAAATGATGAGCAGGATGCTATCAGAAAAGCCTGGAAAAACTTACATGAGCTGATGCAAAGTGAAATGTACTTTATACAAAATAGCACTATTGTAAGATGATCTACTGTGAATGACTTAGTTATTTTCAGCAATACAATGATCCAAGACAACTCTGAAGGACTTATGAAAAATACAGTCCATTTACAGAGAAAGAACCGATGGTATCTGAATACAGATTGAGGCATACTTTTTTGTTAGTTCCTTTTTCTAAAGTTTTTTTAGTCCGTTTTCTTTCACAACCTGACTAATGTGTTTTGCATGACTATACATGTATAACTTATATTGAATTACTTGAGTTCTTAAGGAGAGGTGGGGAGGGAGGGAAGAAGAGAATTTGGAACACAAAGTTTTAAAAATTGATGTTAAATTTTGTTTTTACATGTAATTTGGAAAATAAAATTCTAAATAAGATTTAAAAAAAAAGAAAGGTCAGGGGGCAGCTAGGTGGTGCAGTGGATAAATCACCAGCCTTTGATTCAAGAGGACCTGACATTTGACACTTACTAGTTGTGTGACCCTGGGCAAGTCATTTAAGCCTCATTGCCCCACCAAAAACAAAAACGAAAAAAGAAAGGTCAGTATTATACATAGTAACAGCAACATTGTGCATTGATCAACTCTGATAGATTTAGTCCTTCTCAGTAATACAATGACCCAAAACAATTCCAAAAGACTCATGATGGAAAATGCTCTCCACATCCAGAAAAAGAGCTGATGGAGTCTAAATGCAGATTGAAGAAAACTATTTTCACAGTTTTTTTGTGTGTTTTTCCCGATGTTTTTTCTTTTGTTCTATTTCTTCTTTCACAACATAATTAATGAGAAAATATGTTTTACATTATTGCACATCTAACCTCTATCAGATTGCTTGCCATTTTGGGGAGTGGGGAGGGGAGGAAGGGAGAGAGAAAAATTTGGAACTCAAAATCTTTCCAAAAGTAGATGTTGAAAATTGTCCTTACATGTAATTGGAAAACATAAAATACTATTTTTAAAAGGTCAATATTATTGTATTAATGATGTACATTCTAAATCTTAAACAAACATTTCTTTTTAGAAATGAGATAAAGATTAAATTATATTTGATCCTAGAAGTATCAGGGAGCAATTTGAGTTTGTGATAAAATAGTGGGAAGGGGTATGTGACCTGGATTGCTCTGGCTTTCAGGAAATCATTTTGCAGGTATGTAGAAGATGGATTGGAGGGGGGAAAGATTAGAGTCAGGGAGATCAATTAGAAAGCTACTGCAATAGCCTAGGAGAGACATGATGAAGGCCTGACCTAGGGTGGGTGCTATGTGAGGGTAGAGAACAGGTCAGATATGAGACACCTAGCAACTGATTAGATATAGGTGGTTGTAAGATCAGGGAGAGGGAGGAACCAAAGATGATGCTGACATTGTGAAAATCTGGGTAACTGGAAGGTTGGTGGGACCCTTAATTGCAATAGGGATGTTGGGAAGTGGGATGGGTTAGAGGCAGAGGTGAGGAGGAGAAGGAGGCTGGGGTCAAGGAAGAGGAAGGTGATATAATGAAAGCTGTGATACATATAATTCAGCCATGCCTGCTCATCCTCTGTGACTCACTGTGTCTTACCCCAATGAAAGCTGGAGAACAGGGCTTCTACTGTTCAATCACCTTCAACCCAGAACCCATCGTCTGAGGTGCAGCTGTTCCAGCCATGAGGGGAGCTGGCCAGGGAGAGGGAAGAGGCAGGAGAGTGGGCTGGAGCTAAAAGGGCCAACTAGGTTTAGAATGAGGGAGATTGGAGCTGCACCAGAGCTGTAAGGGAAGAGTCTGAGATTAGGGGATTACCATAGGTGTGGTTGGGTTAGAGACTGGTCTCAGGACTGGTGATCAAGGAGAGGGTGAGATGCTACCTGTCTTCCCATCTTCTGATTGGTTGGCATGGTAAATTCAGGACCAGCCTTTCTTGGAGGTGTGGGTAGTCCTAGCCTTACTTTGGAGATCACTGGCTCTAACTGGTCAGACTAAAATCATTGAGGAGTAGCATTTTATTATTCCCTTTTTACAGATGAGGAAACTGAGGCTTGGGAAAATTATTCCCATTGGAATATAGTAGAGTGCTCAAAGACACCATTGTGTCATCTAGAACCATTTTCAACTGGTAATCAGCTGCTTTTTATCTTAGCTCCCTTCCTCTCGCATCTTTTTCATCACCTGGTGCTCACTGAAACCGAGCTTTCAGAAACTAGCCCCACGTCTGTTGGTGCCCTCTCCAAGGCTCATTGCTGCATCTCTCAGACCCTCCTAATGCACAGGACCAAGGGAAGGAGTTTGACTCCTGCTTGATCTTTACTGATACGTTCAGACCCTTCCTCTGCTTCCATTACTAAATAACCCACTACTTCTATCTTCTACCTTCTACTAAGTCTGTCAAGGCATGGTACGCTTAGTGATAGCTCAATGAGGCAACCTAAAGAAATACAGGAACAGGGCTGTGAGTTGCACTTTCATGATTTATTTAAATCCTGACCCCTGCACTCCTAGGGAGTGAAACAATGAATGTTGCATAGCATTCTCTCCTACTGGCTTTCTGTTGGGCTGTCAAGGTTACTATAGGTAAAATGGTTTCAAGGGTCCCCATCGAAACGGGGTAGGTTTCTGCTCCGAGGGGAATTGTGTGCCAGTCGGCTCCCTCTGTTCACCAAGCTCAGGAAGTGGATAATTAAGTTGCAGAGGCTTCGGGAATCTCTTAGACTGATACCTGGTTTTGTGGACCGGTATTCGATTTGGGTCCAAGGAAGGATGATAATCACTAGGGCAGATTCTGGGCTGTTCCTGAGGGGCCTTCTGGGCTAGTTTCTGAGTGAAGGTGGAGGTATCTAGGTCTCTTGCTGTCATTTGGGGCTCCCTAAAAGCTGGGTATCCTTTCGCCAGCATCGATGTAGGTGTGGAAACAGGTGGGCAAAATTCTTTCTGCCGTAACTGGAGTTCGACCCTCCGTTGCTGTGGAACCAAAGCAGACACAAATCAAGAGCTGAGAGGAGGAGGGGCTCATCTACTTCACATTCCCCACCACCCCACAGGGGCCCACAATTAATTTTTCATCTACCTCCTTGCTGCTCCTCAAACACAACAGTGCATCTCCCACCTCTGAATCTTTGCCGGGGCTGTTTGCCATGCATAGAATCCTTTTTCTCTTTGCCTTTGCCTTCCTTTAAGACTCAGTTGGAGGGGGGCAGCTAGGTGGCATGGTGGATAGAGTATCATCCCTGGGGTCAGGAGGACCTGAGTTCAAATCTGACCTCAGACATTTGACATTTACTAGCTGTATGACCCTGGGTAAGTCACTTAACCCTCATTGCCCCCAAACAAATATATAAGACTCAATTCGAATCCCACCTCATGCAGAAGGCCTTTCTTTATTTTCTCCCCCACCCCAGCTGCTAACTCCTTCAATCTGAGATTATGGTCCATCTATTCTGTATATATTTTGGAGTTACCTGCTTATTTACATAATGTCTTGCCCTGTAGAAGGGAAGCTCCTTCAGGGTGGAGGGCTTTACCTTTCTTTGTATCCTCACTGCTTACCACAGTGCTTGGCAGGAGCAAGGGCTTAATAGCTGCTTGTTGACTGACTGACTGACCTTAAAAAGGGAAAGGGTCGTCTCGTGTTGGAAGCGCTCAAGCCCTCCAAAAATCTGGCTGATCTCTCTTTAGAAATCTGTACCTTGGTTTCCAATGAGGGAAAGTGACAGAGGAACTACCAGTAGTCCTGAGGTTTGGCTCACCTTGCTCTAATTCATTTGCTATACTGTGAGTTGGCCCTCACTAACTTTTGTGAGCCTTAGTCTCCTCATCTGTAAGAGAAAGCGTTCAGCAGAGGGCTGATTTCCTTAACGTAGGGGCACTTCCTCCACCAGTGTAGGCTGGCACCTTCTCCACAGTTTTAGAGAATCACTAGAGCACAGAGATGTTAATTGGGTTGCCCAGCAAAGATGGGTCAGAGGCAGGGATTGAACCCAAGGTCTTCCTGGATCCAAAGCAAAGCAAAAATAGTCTTTGACCTCAAGAAGTTTACAAATTCTAATGGAGAAAGCAACCTATGTGCAAATAGGCATGTACAAGATAAAGTCCTTACAGCAATAGCAAGAAGAAAAGTGGAAGGAATAAACATAAGCAAGAAGGGAAGAATATGATCACTTATTTGCAGATGATATGGCTCGTTTGGAGAACACCCAAGTTTTGCTCAAACATCAACAGCATTGATAACGTCACCAAAGTTGCAGTATATGAAGTCCACTTAAATCATCAGCATTTCTATGCATTACCCACAAAACTCAGCCTGAAGAGATAGGGAAATTCCATTTACAAGAACAACAGGATGTATACAATATTGAAGGATCTAGTTACCTTTAAGACACATAAATACAACTATAAACACTTTTGCTCTCACAGATCAGCTGATCTTTTTTTTTTTGGTGGGCAATGAGGGTTTAGTGACTTGCCCAGGGTCACACAGCTAGTAAATATAAACACTTTTAATAGAAATAGACAAGTCTAAATAATGTGTGTGTGAATGCCTATGTGCAAGTGTGTGCACAATGAAGTTCCAACTACTACTGAAGTAGTACATTCGTCCAGTGTCATATGGTGGTGGTCTACAGTATTCTCCTGTTCCTAATGAGATGAAAATTAGTTATTTTAATGAAAGAAGAAGAAAATAAAGGAAAGGCCTGAGGGAGATGAACAAGCTCTATGGATGTTCCATTTACCTCCTCAGGATTTTCCAGATGGGGTTTGTAATTGCTGAAGTCCTTGTAGTCGGCCATGTAGGAACTTTTGTATATACTCAAAGACAGAGGTGCCTGCAAATATATAATAATAAGAAGAAATAAAATAAAGAGGAGGTACCCCCAGAAGAATGCCCCCTTATGGTCTCCCTAGCACTTAGTGCCTGGCACATAGTAGGCTCTTAATAAATGCTTATTGATTGATTGGAAATGCCAACTTTACTTGCTGCCAGATCAGATTCTCATTATTACTGTTGGTACCTCTTTGCTGGAGCCATAGCATAGACTAAAGACCCCCTCCCCCCAAGATGAGTTCTGTGTTCCCACCTTGGCACTGGTCATTTGGTAGCTATTGGGTATTAGGGAAAATCACCTGACTGCTCTGTCTTAGTTTCCTCATCTGCAGAATGGGAGCATATATCTGTACTACCTATATCTCATGGGGCTTGTTGTGAGAATTAAATGACATAACAGATATTAAATGCTGGGGAAACCAGAAGGCACTGTAACAATTTTTTCTCCTAGGCCTATTCCTCACCTGTGGAGACAACTGGTAGTGCAATGGATAGAGCAGTGACCCAAGTTTAAATATAGCCTCAGGCTGTGTGACCCTGAGAAAGTCACTTAACCTTTGTCTGCCTCAGTTGCTTCAAGTGTAAAATAGGGATAATAATAGCACTTATTTCTTCTGGGGTCATTAGGATCAAATGAGATAATTGTAAATTACTTAGTGTTGTGTCTGGCACATAGTAGGTGCTCTATAAATGCTTATTCCTTCCTTCCCCACTCCTCAGAAATAATTTATCCAGAGGAAAAAGCACTGGACTTGGGCTCAGGAGAGTTAGGCTTAAAGTCCCTGATACTTAGGGTCATTGATTTATTAATATTTATTATTAGCTTACATTAGATTGTAAGCTCCTTGAGGGCAGGAACTTTCTTTTGCCTCTTTGTATCCCCAGTGCTTAGCACAGTGCCTGGCGCATAGTAAGTGCTTCATAACTGTTATTGATTGATTGATTTGTAGCTGGAAGGGACCTGACTCAGTCTAATCCCCTCATTTTCTAGGAAATAGAAGCTAATTGACTTGCCCAGCAGTCATAAAACTAATAAGGCAGAATTCAAACTCAGATCATCTAATTCCAAATCTGTCGTTCTTTACACTATATAACTTCCTATGGGTGGTGTGACCACCGGCACAGCATCTATAGAGCGGGAATAGTAGTTACAGAGAGACAACATGACTTGGTAACTAGAGAGCTGGCCTTGGAGTCAGGAAGACCTGGGTTCAAATTCAACCTCTGACACATGCTGACTGTGTGACCCAGGGCAAGTCATTTTAGTTCCTTGAGGATCTAAGTAACTCTCTAACACTACAATTTGCAGAATAGGGTGAATTCCTCACTGTCTCTGTGTTGATGAAATTACAGCTCTAGTAAAAAAAAAAAGGGGGCGGGTAATCATAACACTTCTTAGCTGTGTGTGACTGGGCAAATCACTTAACTATTCTGACTCCCTGCTTTTTTATCTGAAAGAAGGGATAATAGCAGCCCCTACATCACAGGGCTGTTGTGAAGATCAGCAGATAATATATGTGTAGCACTTTGTAAACTTTCAAGTGTTATATAAATGTGAACTATTAATATCTAATAATCCAACACCCTCTTTTTACAGATGAGTAAACTGAGGCCTAGAGAAGCCAAGGGATTTGCCCAAGGTTCCCATACTTGAGTATTAATCTCCATTTTCCTGCCTTGTAGGAAATGTGCCGATGGCATGTGAATGCT
The DNA here is from genome assembly GCF_019393635.1 of Dromiciops gliroides. Classification (NCBI taxonomy): domain Eukaryota; kingdom Metazoa; phylum Chordata; class Mammalia; order Microbiotheria; family Microbiotheriidae; genus Dromiciops; species Dromiciops gliroides. The sequence goes on from NC_057862.1 coordinate 663,824,946, forward strand.
TCAGAATCCATTGAAAGGATTAGCTAAGAAATGAAGCTACCTCCCAATGAGCAATCCCTGAGATGTTGGAGCAAAGGGGAAAGAAAAGTCCTAGAGGCTCACCTGGCTGGGATACAACATACCCTCCATGATGTACGGGAAACCCTAGGGAGAAGATTAGTTAGATACGGCAAGTAGGCAGATGCCGGGGCTTGGGGGTGGGGGTGGGGGGCGGGAAGCCCACACTGACCAGCTCCAACCCAACTAAGCAAACCCTCCCTAGCCTCCCTGTTTCACTCCACCTTTCCACCACTTTACCTATCAGGCAAAGGGAGAGGGTCCAGACAGGTGGGTGATCAACCTCAGAGGAGATGGGCAGAGCAGGAAGGTATCTAGCCACAAGGACCAGGGGCTCAGAGACAGACCTCCAGTCCTTGGAAGGCCTATGGCCAAAATGTTGGGTACTGGGGCAGGATTCCAGCTCTGGGATCAGAAAGTGGGATGGCAGGCGGAAAGCCCTTCATCTTGAGCTGACCGATGGCAATGATAAAGACCAGTGTGGAGGTGGTCGGCTGAATGGCATGTGGGTAGTAACCCAGGAACAAAGAGGTTTGACACAGTTTTGTTCTGTGTCATACTGAGACTGCCCATCCAATCTACCAGTGAACCAAAGCACAGGAGTAGTCTCAAATGCTAGAATGGGTGTTACTAGGCAGAGCCAACCAACCCAGAGAGCCCAAAGGCACTGGAATCGGGGCTCAGCTGAAGGAGAATCCCCATAGCAGGAATGCTTGGTGCTGAGTAAGTCTGTGGGCAGGTGGGAGAGACTACCTGGGTGGCAGGTCTGACTGCTCTCCAAGGGGATTGTGGTGTCTGTTGAGCTCAGGGGACTGTATCCAGGACGGGGACAAACAGAGCCCTGCATTGTGACATCAGACAGAGAACATAACCAGGGCTGGACCCCAGAATGGTACAAAGGGCTTGGTGCATAACAGAGACTTTTGGTGCCCTGTTAGATTTCCAGGACCTGGGCCCCAAGTGACAATGAATGATATGTTACTCAAATAAACCTCTTTTCTCCTTCCTCCCTCTACTTGATTTGAAAACACCGGAGAAATGCCAAGTCACTAAAACAAAATGAAACAGAATTGTAGTGGCAAACAGCCCAATATCATGGCTGTTCCTTCCCATTAAATCTAAACAGGGGTGTAGCTAGGTGGCACAGTGGATAAAGCACCGGCCCTGGATTCAGGAGGACCTGAGTTCAAATCTGACCTCAGACACTTGACACTTACTAGCTGTGTGACCCTGGGCAAGTCACTTAACCCTCATTGCCCCACCCCCCAAAAGAAAATTTAAACAGGTTCAGATAGGCTTTATTGAACACTTGCCCATGGTTTCTTTCTGCATGAAGGGGTGTCCCCTTCTAATTTTCATGTTGATGTATACAGTGGGTTCTCCAAGGGGCTCTCTAACAGAGAAGCCCAGATGATGTCATTAACACTTGTGGTCCCTTCAAATTCCTTTTAGGTCTGTTCTCCAGTCTAACTAATCAAGGAATTTAAAATCTATTATTCTGGGGCAGCTAGATGGTGCAGTGGATAAAGCACCAGCCCTTGATTCAGGAGGACCTGAGTTCAAATCTGGCCTCAGACACTTGACACTTACTAGCTGTGTGACCCTGGGCAAGTCACTTAACCCTCATTGCCCTGCAAAAAAAAACAAAGGGCAACTTCATTCATACTTGCAAAAAAAATTGATTATTCTTTTGTTTAATGTTTATTTTCCTGTTTATACTAACAGTATAATAATATATGATATCATGGTATGTATATATAATCTATAATAATGTATAATGACTTAATAATAAAAACTCAAGCACTCTACAAATTGATATATGCCTGACCTACTTCCAAAAAGTGATGTAGCTCACAAAATCCAAAACCTATATATCAGAGAGAAATTGATAATGAAAAGAGTGGAAATTGAGGGGATGCCCATCAATTGGCTGGATAAGTTAAGGAATATGTTTGTAATAAAATACTACTATGTTGTAAGAAATGAACAGGTTGATTTTAGAGAAACATAGAAAGACTTGCATGTAGATATAGAGAGTGAAATAAAATATAAAATAGATCATTTTGATTATATAAAGTTAAAAAGCTTTTGCACAAACAAAACTAATGTAACCAAGATTACAAGGGAAGTAGAAAACTGGGAAAGAATTTTTGAAACAAATATCTCTGATAAAGGCCTAATTTCTCAAATATTGATCAGAGAAATGCAAATTAAAACAACTCTGAGATATCACCTCATACCTATCAGAGTGGCAAATATAGCAAAAACAAAAAATAGTGGATGTTGGAGGGGATGCAGGAAATCTGGGATGCTAATACACTGTTGGTGGAGTTGTGAAAAGATCTGGAGAGTTCAGCTACCTCCTTTTACAAGCAAAGATGCTGAGACCAAGAGAAGGGTGATGGCACTTTCTTTTTGGCTATGCTCTGTATGGGGCTAAAATTCTAGCTAGTCTGTCTAAAATATCTAATGAGTGGTTACCACTAAATTATAAGCTTTAGCAAGAGTTAGACTTTTAAGCATTTATTAAGGAGAATAAGAATTTGGTGAAGAGAGGGAAAAGCCTAGATTCATCCATCTTTCAAAGGGAGAGTGCATTTCTCGCTCCCCTTTCCACTAGAGTCCTGATGAAAGAGAGCGAGAGCACTGGCCTTGCCCCCTCTTCCTCCCACAAGCAAACATCATTTCCTGATGCCAAAGAGCTGCATGTCTTGCCCTCAGATGCCTTCTCCTCATGGCGGAGCATCCTGCAGTAAGTTTCCAGCAGGTGGTGTCATTCCAATCATTACAGCTCTTAATAAAGCTTTTGGATTCCACCAATTACATCCTCTGGAAGGAGAGAGGCCTTGGACCCTCCTCCCCAAGGTTCCTGAGTGGCCCTAGTTCTTTGCCTGCCTTGTCAGTTGTTCTTTCATTTGAAGTGAGGGAATAGTAGTATCTCAGCACCCCAGAACCTGATCTTTGCAGCCAGTCCAGCACCAAATGGCCTGAGGAACAAGGAGAACCCATCAGGACTCAGCCCTGGGTAATTCAGACAAGGAGTCATCCAGCAGTTGGTCAGGAACTTAGTGGGACCAATATTATGTAGGCACTGTGTTAAGAGTGAGCCTTCTCTCCCCAGAGATAGGGGGAGATAAGAGTGTGTCCCAAAGGTATTGCAGGGAGGGGGAAGTTTGTATGATTGTTGTTGGTTTTTTTATAACTTTGAAATAAATATGCCTTGGTAAAAACTAATTGCTTTTAGGTGGTTAAATGGAGCTTTTTAAACTGGTGGCTAACAGTGGGGGAACATGGTGGGAGCCCTATCCAGCAGCATTAGAGAAGAGATATCCCCAAACCCCTCAGAGTGGGGACCCTAGGATGCTGAGGGGCAGATACAGTCAGCCTGGCCTAGGATTGTAGGCCAGAGTCTACTCAGCGACATGTTTCTCCTTCTGAAGTGGGTAGTGATCCAACCACCAAATGATGGAAGGTAGACTTGGAAGACCTGAAAGACTAAATCCTGAATCACTGAGGAAAATCTTTTTATCCTGGAGCCCCACTTTGGCGGGGTCACACTGGCTGTCAGGTATCTTTGGGGGGGGGCGGTTAATGAGGGTTAAGTGACTTGCCCGGGGTCACACAGCTAATAAGTATTAAGTGTCTGAGGTCGGACTTGAACTCAGGTCCTCCTGAATCCAGGGCCGGTGCTTTATCCACTGCACCACCTAGCTGCCCCTCCAATGTCTTTTAACCACCAACTTCAATGTCCTCAACAGGCCCATGGCCCAACAAGAAAAGAGACAGAATGACATCTGAAGCCTCCATGCCAATTCCCCTTTACCCCAATATCAAAGGGCAGCCAAAGAAACTAGAATTTTCACACTCTAGAAACATGAGATAAAAGAAATTTGGTGACTCTGCAGATTGTATACATCCTGTGGATCCAAGTGAAAATGTGAATGGCAATCATAAGGCTCATAGAGGCCACCAAGGCCTCAGCCCAGCCCTGGACAAACTGGATCAGGTGATACCTCAACTCATGCCACTGTTATCTCACCAGCTCAGGGTCAATCACAGAGTTTGCAATGAATAATGTTGTGTGTTACCTACAATATAACTATGGGTCGGTCACTACGTTAAGTACTGGGACTGAAAAGAGAGGCAAAAAACACAGACCCTGCCCTCTCAAAGAGCTCCCAGTCTAATGAGAGAGGCAACTGTATACATATAAGAAATACAGGTTAAATGGGAAGTAATCTCAGAGGGAAAGCACTAGCAATGTATGCATGAAATCGGGAAGAAAAAACAGAAAACGATTTCTAGCAGCTCTTTTTGTAGTGGCTGAGAATTGGAAATCAAAGGAATGTCCATCCATTGAGGAATGGCTAAACAAGCTGTGGTATTTGATGGTGATGGAATACTACTGTGCTCAAGCAAGATTATTTCAGAAAGGCTTGGAAAGACCTGTATGAACTGATGTCTAGTGAAGTGAGCAGAACCAAGAGAACGTTGTGCACAGCAATATTGTTTGACGAAGAACTGTGAATGACTTACCTATTCTCAGCAATACAATGATCCAAGACAATCCGAGAGGACTATTGATGAAGCATACTATCCACCTCAGAAGAACTGATATATTGATTGAACTCACACTGAAGCATGCTATTTTTCACTTTCTTTCATCTTTTTCTTTTATTCAAGTTTTCTTGTACAAAATGACTAATATGGTAATGTTGTACATAATTGCCCACGTATAACCCATATCTGGTTGCTTGCTGCCTCAGGGAAGGGGGAGGGAAAAGAGGGAAGGAGGTATAAAAATTGGAACCCCAAACTATAAATAAAAATGTTTATTACTTTAAAAAAAAGAAAGAAAAATCAGACTTTGGAAACCCAGAAACACTTATATTGATACTATTTATGCCAGGAAACTGTTTTGTTTTGTTTTGTTTTTTGCAGGGCAATGAGGGTTAAGTGACTTGCCCAGGGTCACACAGCTAGTAAGTGTTAAGTGTCTGAGGCCGGATTTGAACTCAGGTCCTCCTGACTCCAGGGCCGGTGCTTTATCCACTGTGCCACCTAGCTGCCCCCAGGCAACCATTTAAAAAAAAAAATCATTTATAAGATGAAAGACTCCTGTCTCAGCCTTTAGGACTCTTGTGACAAGAGGCTAAAAATGGTTTTACAAAACCATTCTTAATGCCCATCACCTGTCTCAAGGGCTTAATAAGTGCTTGTTGATTGCTTAAGAAAGCAAGTAAACAAAACCAAAAGCAAAACCAAAAACACTCCAGATGGTCGAGAAGACCCCATAATGAAATGAGCCTGGTAATCAGGAGCCTCGATTTCCCCTGCACTCACACCCACTAGCTTGGGGACACTGGCTAAACCCCTTCTCTCGGGGCTTCCGTTTCTTCCTCCCCATTAAAAGGGGGGAGGACCAGAAGATCCTTCAGGCTCCGGCCAGCTCGAACGTCCAAAGGCCTCAGGATCCCGCTCTGCCGAATCTCGTGGGTGCCCACACTACTAATTATCAGAGACAAAGGTAAATCTGGATTCTCCACATTACACTGTATGCAAATTGGGCATGTTAATAGATGTGAAATCACTGAAGGACATTCTTCTCAGAAACGTGAAACTCCAGGCTTACATTAAAGGGATTACAATCCATTTCCTTCTTAATTCTTCTAATGCTCCATGGGAAGCCCTCAGGCCAGGGATTAAAGTTCTTACTCCTTTAATTAGGAGCAAACCTGCCCTTAAAGTCTGACACACAGATAGCAAGTAAACATTACTGAGGCCTTTGTGCCGGGGAGGCCAGGGTATTGATCTTCTTCCAATATAAATAAGCCCCAGTGGGCTGGGCCAGTGTCCCCCACTGGGTCTTGGGCCTATGTTTACTTAGTCAATATGTTGGTTGGGGTTTAGGCGGGGTGGAGGGGGAATGGGTGGGGAGGAAAAGCCATAAATTTGACAGTTTGGAAATGTCCTCCTGTTTAGAGGTAAGTGGACACTTGTGCTGGGCTCTCATTGGCCTAGGAGAAAGCAGACCAGATTCCATGCTGGGCATCCATGACAAAGTAGCCTTTCTCACCTGGATAATGGGGATAAAATTCTCTTAACAATCTACCTAGGGTTGTGAGGATTGAATGATATAATGAATCTTAAACAACAACAAACCAACCCTAATGTTTTCTACAACTAGGTGACTTTTTAGAACAAAATCTTATATATTCATTTACATTTGTGTCCATAGTACGGAAGCACATTAAAATTTGGAAATAATGTTTATATTTTGCAGAGCCTATAGAATATAGGTATTAAGAATCATTAAAAAACATTCCTATATCTTTAATGTGATTGTACATAAAACTATATCAGATTGCTTTACCATCTTGGGGGAGAGGGGAGGGGAGGGAGGGAGGGAGAAAAATTTCAAACTCAAAATCTTATGAAAATGAATGTTGAAAACTATCTTTACATCTAACTGGAAAAAATTATATTAAGATTGAAAAACAAAGAAAAAATATGTATATGAAAAAGAAAAAAACATTCCTTGCATTCTTTGTTTGTTTTGTTTTTTTGGGTTTTTTTTGCGGGACAATGGGGGTTAAGTGACTTGCCCAGGGTCACACAGCTAATAAGTGTTAAGTGTCTGAGGCTGGATTTGAACTCAGGTACTCCTGAATCCAGGGCCAGCGCTTTAACCATTGCGCCATCTAGCTGCCCCTCCTTGCATTCTTAATCTCTAATAATAGTCCAAATGGCCTGGAAAATCACTGATCCATAGAGAGGCTGAGACGAGAGAGGATTCTACTTAGAAGAGATTTTTTCAAAACAGTTACCTGGCATATTTGGTTCCAATTTAAATGCTTCTGAGTATCCAAAGCTTGGTTTTTCTTTCTGAGTTTGTTCCTGCCTACACGGCAATCCCTCCAAAATTACCTTTCAGGTAATCTGTATATACCTTAGTGGGCCAATGGACAGGACACTGCCTAGAGTCAGGAAGATCTGAGTTCTAATCCAGCCTCAGACACTTATTAACTATGTGATCTTGGGCAAATCACTTAATTTGTCTACCTCAGTTTCCTCATTTGTAAAAAGAGTAAAATAATAGCACCTACCTCCCAGGGTTGTTGTTGTTAGAATAAAATGAACACACACACACACACACACACACACACACACACACACACACTCAGACACAGAGACACTGCTTTGCGAACCTTTAGGAGCTATAGAAGTGCTAGTTATTATTATGGTATACAAATAGTTGTCTCCCTCATTAGAATGAGTCCTTTTGCCTTTTTTTGTATCTCTGGCACTTAGCACAGTGCCTGAAATATAGTAAATATCCAGGACATGAGGCTAAAATAAATGTAGGGGCAGCTAGGTGGTGCAGTGGATAGAGCACTGGGCCTGGAGTCAGGAGGACCTGAGTTCAAATCCAGTCTCAGACACTTGACACTTACTAGCTGTGTGACCCTGGGCAAGTCACTTAACCCCAATTGCCTCACCTAAATAAATAAATAAGTAGATAGATAGATAGATAGATAAATGAATGAATTAATGAATGAATGAATGAATGAAGTACACTTAACCCTGATTGGCCCCTCCCCCAAATAAATAAATAAATTTTAAAAGTGTAATAGTTTGAAAATCAAATTGTATTTGTGTGTTTAATATGAGGGTGGAGACTTTTGGGGATAGTCGTTTTAGATCTGCAGCTTGGGTGACCTTCACCTGCCTTCTCCCTAGTGTTCTTCACTTGTATTTATTTCTAATGTGAACACTACCTTTATTTTCCCCTTTCATATGCATCATCATTTAGCACAGTGTAAATGATTAATAATTGCTTGCTTGTTGACTGGGGGCTTCGGTTATAGGGTAGGTTACATGGCACTATTTGTTGCAGACTCTGAGATTGGCTTTGAGATGCTGAGATAACAACGCCATCAGTGGAGGTGTCTCACCTGATCCAGTTTGTCCTCTTCCTCTCCTGGGCTGGGGCTGAGACCCAGAACTTGGGGAAGGGGTGGAGGGTGAGGTCTGACCTATGAGTGCCTTTCACATTTTCACTTGGATCTATATATTCAACCCATAGATTCACCAATGACCTTTAAGTTTCCTCATTTAGTTCTGTTATCACTGATCCTATATAATCTCCTTCCTTCCTCAGAAGTTTAATTCTTGGCTCATAGCCTTCTTGTTCATTCAATTCTGCTCCATCTTCTGACTCCTGGCATTTCTACTGGCTGTCCCCCCGCATGTCTGGAATGCTCCTATTCTTCATCTGTGCCTTGTATATAGTTGTTTGCATGTCATCTCCTCTATTAGATTGTGACCTCTTGGAGGGCAGAACTTGCCTCTTGCCTTTCCTTGTCTCCCTAGTGTTTAAGCACAGTGCCAGGCACAGTAGGCATTTAATAAATGTTTGACTAACTGACTGCTTCTTTGAAAATCCTAGCCTCTCACTTCCTTATGTGGGGTGTGTGTGTGTGTATCCTCGTGCTGTCCATATACATTACAGGTGTACACATGCGTCTGTCTAGATAGGGCATGAATAGATATCCCCAGAAGGTCCTCTGCCCACTCTTCTCCTAGAGAGACTTTGATTCCTGCCAGCAGAGGGACCAGGAAATTGGCATTCCAGGAGGTCCACTCTGTTCTCAGAAAAAGGCTAAAATTATATTTCTACCTCCCTCTCTAAATATTATTAATCTAGAGGAAATAGGGGCAGCTTGGTGGCACAGTGGATAGAGCACCAGCCCTGGATTCAGGAGGACCTGAGTTCAAATCTGGCCTCAGACATTTGATACTTACTAGCTGTGTGACCCTGGGAAAGTCACTTAAACACAATTGCCTCACTAAAAAAAAAAAAAAGTGAATCTAGAGGAAATAATTTAGGTTGAAGCTATATTGTGGGGTGGGGCAGGCGGAGCAATGGTGGTTAAGTGACTCGCCCAGGGTCACACAGCTAGTAAGTGTCATGTCTAAGGCTGGATGTCCACTGTGCTACCTAGCTTCCCCAGAAGCTACATTCTTGATTGGGATCTCTTGAAGGGGAAGAAGTATTCCAAGTTTTATATTGGAAGCTTGACTCTTTCTCATAGAATGTTAGTTTCACAAAGACCATATGTAGTGAATAGCAAATCCCTTTATCTAAGATGATAGCAAACAGAAATCAGAGAAGATACAGGGATGAAAATACACCAGAAAAAAAAAGAACAAACAAACCAGAATGAATGTGATCTCCCACTAGAATTAAGATTTCAAGGGAATCAAGAGATAGCCTCAGATCTCTAACTAGGGAGATTCCTAAGGTCTCTAGTGTAGGAAGTTCAAGATACATCCTGGCTTCTTCCTAGCATTTTTCTCTCCCTTCAGGAACTTCTCCCTGAAGAGAATATGGCCCTCACAATGTTTTTGTCTTCTCTCTTGAGACTAGAAGCCAAACACCCCCCTCCCCAATATTTCTTTTCTCTAAAGCCTTCACCAACCTCATTCTTCATGCTAGAGTGGAGCGATGAGTAATCAATCTCCACCAATGAGGAGAGTCCCACGAAAATATACTTTGAGCTGTGAATTACATTCAACTTTCTCAACTCACCTTTGTCTCATCCATTTTGACCACACACACAGGAGGGACCACACCTTCTACACCTCTCTTGTGGTACTGTGTACTTACCTAGACCCTTTGGGGAATCAGTCCACCATTACAATGTGATCTATCCTCAAATTCCACACTGCCCTGTCCTATTGTTGATCATACTTTGCCAAATCCCAGTCTTGGATTCCTCTTCTGTCTCCTTTTATGCATATGTTACTGAATAGAGCCAGAAAAAAAAAATCAAGAAACTGTGCTGATTTGGTCCATTAAAAATATATGTTATATAATCTCAACTCTGACCTCTCTGTAGGAAGGCAATATTTTTATGCCTCCCTAATTAATTCTCCCATTTACAACATCAACTATCTCAACCTTTTCATCCCCAAACCTCCTTAAACATTTCACATCTCCCCCTTTCCCTACCATTTCCAATGAGCATCTTGTCTCATACTTCACTGAAAAAAAAAATCAAGACCATTTGCTAAGAGTTCCCTTTTCTCTCCTCCCCATTTCATATCACTCCAACATCTTCCCCCAGTATCTCCTCCTTCATTTCTATCTCTCACTAAGAGATGGTCTTTCTCCTTACCAAGACAAACACCTCTGCATGCATTTCATTCTGACTTCCCCAACATATGATCCCCTCTATCATTCCTACCCTATCCCTAATCTTCAATCATTCCCCATTTTCTGGCCCCATCCCTGCTGCCTACACACATACTTTTGTCTCCTGCTCTGAAAAAGTCCTAACTTTGTCCTCCCATCCCTGCTAGTTATAATCCTGTATTCTTCATCCCCTTTTCAGTTAAATTCTCTGAGAAAGCTGCCTCTGCTTCCTCTGGCTTCCAATCTCATCATTAAACTGGAAATGCCCTCTCAAAAGTCACCAAATGGCTTCTTAATTGCCAATTCTTTTCTCCACCCTTGATGCTTTCTGCAGCTGTTGAGGCTACTGATCATTCTAGCCTAGGGTGTGTGTGAAAATCTCTTGGACACTCTCCTCTCTAGGTTTTTGTTCCATTGCTCCCTCCTGATTCTCCTTCTACCTGTCCAATGGCTCCTTTGCATGCTTTGCTGGATCTCCATCCAATAACCACTGATGGATGTCCAAGGCTCTGTCCTGAGCCCTGTTCCTTTCCTTCTCTATTCTGTTTTTCTTGGTGATCTCATTACTTCACATGGGTTAAATTATCTTCTCTCCAGTGATATGCAAGGTGTCCCCAAAGTGTTAGTGCAATTTAAACTTTCTCCCCCCCACCACATTTTTTTTTAATGTGGAGCAGTGGCTGAAGCTGTGGGCCTGGAGTCAGGAAGACCTGAGTTCAAATTCAGACTCAGATACTTCCTAGCTTGTGACCCTGGGCAAGTCATTTAATCTCTACCTCAGTTTCCTAAACTATAAAATGAGAAACATAATATTACCTATTTCACAGAGTTTTTGTGAAGATCAAATGAGAAAGTATTTGTAAAGTACTCAGCACAGTGCCTGGCACATAGTAGGCACTTATCAAAAGCATATTCCTTCAATAAGCTTAAAACTGCACTAAGATTGTATTTAGTGCTAATTTCTCTACTGACCTCTTGTCTTGGATCCTTAACTAGCTTTTTCACATCTTTAACTGGATATCTTGGGAGGTGTCCAAAGGAGAACTGATCCTCTTTTGCCCCAGACCCTTCCCTCTTTTGAACATCCCTATTTCTGTTGAGGGTAGCACCCTCATCCCAGTCACCCAGACTTGAAATCTAGGTGTCTTCTTTGGGTCCTTACTCTTCCCCTTCAAATCCAATCAGTCATCAAGTCTTGTCCTTTTTTTTACTTTTGTGACATGCACCCTTCACCCCTCTAACATTGCTCCCACCCTGGTGCAGACCCATACCACCTCATGCCTGTTCAATGGTAATAACCTTCTGGTTCATCTTCTTCCCTCATCTCTCCCCATTCAGCTGTTAAATTGATCTTTCTATTGTAGCAGCCTCTGGTTCAACAAATATCTCCTACTACCCCATAAAATCCTCTGTTTGACTTTTAAAACCATTCACAATGTGGTCCCTCTTTACCTTTCCAATCTTCTTACAAATTATGTATGCCCTGCCCTCCCCAAACCCATTCACATACTCTTATAGTTGTTCATCCTTCGTTCTGAAGAGAGCCATGAGATTGGTGTGATGTCATGACTTGCACTGAATTGGATTTAAGTGAGGGAGGGCTGTGCAAGGTCAGCAACCTCACTCTCTCCTTCAGAACCATCTGGGTTCAGTGGCAAGCTATATATAAGGACTACTGGAGATGGCCCCAGATGTTGAAGGCAATTGGGGTTAAGTGACTTGCCTAGGGTCACATAACTAGTAAGTGTCTGAAGATAGATTTGAACTCAGGTCCTCTTGACTCCAGGGCCAGTGCTCTATCCACTGAACCACCTAACTGCCTGAAGAATTAGATTCTAGAGCCTGGAGAAAGAAGAAACAGATGGGGAACTTACTAATGGTCATTAAGTACAGTATCTTGTGGGATGGAGGTGGGGAGGAGGGTAAAGAGGTTTTTTTTATGACCAAGGGAAGAAATAGGCTCAGAGTCCAACAAGCTAAAATTATCACTTTAGGGAATCAGGTTAAACTTGACTCTAGGGCATGGGTTCTTAACTCTTTCCGTGCCTTGGCCTCCTTTAGATGTCTGGAAAGGCCTGTGGATGCCTTCTTGGAAGAATGTTTTTAAATGCCTAGATTTATAAAGGAAACCAATAATATTGAAATCCAGTTATCGGCGTATTTGAAAAGAGTTCACGGACCCCAGCTGAAAAACAGTGATTATCGGGGAATGGGGATGGGGGAAGGGTAGCCCTGGGGGTGCAGTGAGGGCTGGTGACAGATTGAGAGCTAGAAGCCACAGCTCTGGCATGCACTGAACATGGAAGAAGGGAAAACCCTCATCAGGTTGGGTCTGCAGTATGGCTTCCCTCCTGAGATTTTGTTTTCTTTATGTGAAATGTAAGAGAAGAGTCTGAGAGTCCGAAGCTACTTTGAAGGTGTGTAATTTCCCTGCTGGGTTGGGGGTGGGGGTCCTGCCTTCCCCTTGGGTGACTCACAGCCCTTCTAGCACTTTGTGGACCTGTGTGACCAACAACATCACCACCCCCAGGGCCAGCCTAAGCATCACCAGTCTCAGTGAGGCTGGTCTTCTGCTCTTCAAAGACAGGGATATTGTCTCTACTGGAGCCATACCTGAAGTATTTACAATTTGTGCTCTGCTGGTAAAATGGCTGAGAGTTTGGGGTCCTCTTCATTCCTCCATGAGGCCCTGGTCATACAGGGGTTCTTCATTTGAGGTTTGGCAAAAACTATTTGGATAAATGTATTTCAATAGAACCAGTTTCCTTTGTAATCCTATTTATTTCATTTTATGCATTTAGAAATGTGATTCTGAATGGGGTCCCCAGGCTCCATCAGATTGTCAAAGGGGCCCAGGCCACATGAATGGCCAAGAGCTCCTGCATTAGTGGAGCCCCCCCACCTTAATTAGTTAATAAACATTTATTGAGAGCTTACCAGATGTTTGGTACTGTGCAAGGTGCTGAGGATAAAGAGACAAAAAGGACAGAGTCCCTTCTCATGAGACATTTACAAGCTAGCTGGGGAGACAACATGGGCATTCATAAGTACTTATACAATTCAGTCAGTCAATTAGTCAACTATTGTTTATGAAGCAACACAGCTAGGTGATGAGGTGGACGGAGAACCAGGCCTGAAGTTAGGAAGAGTCATCTCCCTGAATTCAAATCTGGCCTCAAACACTTACTAGCTAACAATTTTGGAAGCATGTACTATGTTCCAGAGCAGCTAGGTGGTACAATGGATAGAATACTAGGTCTGGAATCAGCTCATATCCAACTTCAGACGTTTACTATCTGTGTGACCTTGGGCAAGTCACTTAACCCTGTTTGCCTCCATTTCCTCATCTGTAAAGTGATCTGGAGAAGGAAATGGCAAACCCTTCCAGTATCTATGCTAAGAAAACCCCAAATGGGGTCAGAAAGAATCAGACATGACTGAAATGCCTGAGCAGCAACAAAAACTATGTGCCAGGCATTGTGATGAGTGCTGGAGATACAAAAAGAGGGCAAAAAACAGTCACTACCCTCAAAGAGCTCATAGTCTAATGGGGAGACATACTGTCTAATGGGGGAAACAACATGTCAACAGTTATGGCCAAACAAATGGTAGACATGATAAATTTACAATAATCAATAGCAGGAATGTGCTAGCACCAAGAGGGATGAGGACAGACTTCTTGCAGAATATAGAGTTTTAGCTGGACCTTAAAAGAAGCCAAGTAATGGAAAAAGCAGCGATTAGGAGGGCAAGAAGGGGAGCAGTGGCTGAAAATTCTGGGAATCAGGAGATACAAAATAGATAAACGATCATTTGGGGGAAAGGCACTAATAGCTGTAGGCATTAGGAAAGACTTCATGTCGAAGGTGACTCTTGAGTTAAGTCTTGAAGAAAACTAGAGAGCTGAGGAGAGAGTGCTTTCTAAGCATGGGGTCATAGCCAGAGCAAAGGTATAGAGGTAGGAGATATAATACCACGTGTGAGGAATAGTAAGATTGTTTTGGCTGAACTACAGCATGCACAAAAGAGAAAGATTTGTAAGAAGATTGGAAAGGTATTTGGGGATCCAGTTGGGAAGGGCTTTAAATGCTAACCATATGGGAGTGGTGGTATATGGACTGGAAACTGGACTTGGAGCTTAAAAGACCTGAGTTCAAATTCCACCTTAGATACTAACTACCTATGTGACCCTGAGCAAGTCACTTACTCATTTTGTTTTCTTATCTGTGAAATGAGGGGGTTTGCATCAGCAAGCATTATACATAATGGAGATAAGTTAGAGGCATTCCCAATAAGATCAGGGGTGATACAGGGATGTCAATTATCACCTCTATTATTTAATATTGTAGTAGAAATGTTAGATTTAGCAATGAGAGAAGAAAAAGGAATTGAAGGAATTAGAATAGGCAAGGAGGAAACAAAACTATCACTCTTTGCAGATGATATGATGGTATACTTAGAGAATCCTAGAGAATCAACTAAAAACTTACTTGAAACAATTAACAACTTTAACAAAGTAGCAGGATATAAAATAAAGCCACATAAATCATCAGCATTTCTATACATGATCAACAAAGTCCAGCAGCAAGAGATATAAAGAGAAATTTCATTTGAAGTAACAGTAGACAATATAAAATACTTGGGAGTCTACTTGCCAAGACAAACCCAGGGACTCTATGAACACAATTACAAAACACTTTTCACACAAATAAAATCAGATCTAAATAATTGGAAAAATATCAATTGCCCATGGATAAGCTGAGCTAATATAATAAAATGACAATTCTACCTAAATTAATGTACTTATTCAGTGCCATACCAATCAGACTACCTAAAAATTATTTTATAGAGCTAGAAAAAGTAATAACAAAATTCATCTGGAAAAACAAAAGGTCAAGAATATCAAGGGAAATAATGAAAAAAATGTACAGGAAGGTGTGCTAGCTGTACCAAATCTGAAGCTTTACTATAAAGCAGCAGTCATCAAAACTATCTGGTACTGGGGGCGGCTAGGTGGCGCAGTGGATAAAGCAACGGCCCTGGATTCAGGAGTACCTGAGTTCAAATCCGGCCTCAGACACTTGACACTTACTAGCTGTGTGACTCTGGGCAAGTCACTTGACCCCCATTGCCCCGCAAAAAAACAAACAAACAAAAAAAAAAACCTATCTGGTACTGGCTAAGAAATAGAGTGGAGGATCAGTGGAATAGGTTAGGCACAGGAGACACAGTAGTAAATGACTATATTAATGTACTGTTTGATAAACCCAGACTCGAGCTTCTGGGATAGGAATTCAGTATTTGACAAAAACTGCTGGGAAAACTAGAAGAGAGTATGGCAGAAACTAGGCATAGACCAACATCTTACACCTTATATTAAAATAAGGTAAAGGGGCAGCTAGGTGGCGCAGTGGATAGAGCACCAGCCCTGGAGTCAGGAGTACCTGAGTTCAAATCTGGCCTCAGACACTTAATACTTACTAGCTGTGTGACCCTGGGCAAGTCACTTAATCCCAATTGCCTCACTTAAAAAAATAAGGTCAAAATGGGTACATGGTTTAGACATAAAAGGTGATACCACAGGTAAACTAGGAGAGGAAGGAATAGTTTACCTCTCAGATCTTTGGAAAGGAGAGCAGTTTATGACCAAACAAGAGATAGAGAATATTATGAAATGCAAAATGCATGATTTTGATTACATTAAATTAAAAAGGGTTTGTACAAACAGAAGCAATGCATCCAAAATTAGAAGGGAGACAGAAAACTGGGAAACAGTACTTCTGATAAAGGCCTCATTTCTAAAATATATAGGGAACTAAATCAAATTTATAAGAATCCAAGTCATTCCCAATTGAGAAATAGTCAAAGGATATGAGCAGGCAGTTTTCTGATGAAGAAATCAAAGCTATCTATTGCCATATGAAAAAAGTGTTCTAAATCACTATTGATTAGAGACATGCAAATTAAAACAACTCTGAGGTACCACCCGACACCTATTAGATTGCCTAATATGACAAAAAAGGAAAATAAATGTTGGAGAAGCTGTAGAAAAACTGGAACACTAATGCATTGTTGGTGGAGCTGCAAACTGATCCAGCCATTCTGGAGAGCAGTTTGGAACTATGCCCAAAGGGCTATAAAGCTTTGCATTCCCTTTGACCCAGCAATACCATTATTAGGTCTTTTCCCCAAAGAGATCATAAAAAAGGGAAAAGGACCCACATGTACAAAAATATTTATAGCTGCTCTTTATGTGGTGGCAAGGAATTGGAAATTGAGGGGTTGCCCATCAATTGGGGAATGGCTGAACAAGTTGTGGTATATGAATGTAATGGAATACTATTGTGCTGTAAGAAATGATGAGCAGGCAGATTTCAGAGAAACCTGGAAGGACTTGCATGAATTGATGATGAGTGAGATGAGAACATTGTACACAGTATCAACAACATTGTGTGTTGATCAGCTGTGATAGACTTGATTCTTCTCAGTAATGCAGTGGTCCAAGATAATTCCAAAGGATTCATGATGGAAAATGCTCTCCAAATCCAGAGAAAGAAAAAAAAAAGAACTGTTGAATTTGGATGCAGGTTGAACCATACTATTTCTATTGTTTTTGTTGTTGTTCTTTTTCTTTTTTGAGGTTTTTCCTTTTTGCTCTGATTCTTCTCTCATTACATGACTAATGCAGAAATATGTTTATGGGATTGTACACATATAACCTATAGCAGATTACTTGCTGTCTTGGGGAAGGGGGAGAGAGGGAGAAAAATTTGAAACTAGAAATCTTATAAAAACAAATGTTGAAAATTATCTCTAAATGTAATGAAAATAATAACATATTTATATGGGAAAATAAAGAAATAAATATTTTTTTTAAAATAACAGGGTTTGCACTTGATCTGTGAAGTCCCTTCTACCTCTAGATCTATGATCTCATGAAGACTTTTGGTTTTTCTGTGTCTCAGTTTCCTCCTCTTTTAAATAAAGGGTTAGACTTGAAAGCCTTTGCATTTCCTTCCAGCTGTAAATCTATGATCGTGTGATCTGAGGAATAAGAGCTGAAGGGAATGGCATGATCCAACCTGTCCTTTGGGAAAGTTATCTTTCATAGGTATTTATTCCTGGCAATGGTTGCCCATGGGTTATTGCAGATTACTAGCAGGGTCTAATTGACCTTCTGGTGCCTCTGTCCCATCCCTCCAATTCTTCCAAATGTTTTTTGAGACTGGGGGTAGGGGTCAGTGCTGGGCCGAGGCCACTATTTAGATGTTGAAAGGGCAGAGTGATCAGCAAGTGACACTCACATTCTGTCCCTGCCTGACCTAGGCCAGAGTGTGTAATCTGCCAGGGGATCTCTCCTCCTGCCATCACCACATGGGAATAAAGTGCAGAGGGGAGAAGCTTCTTTCAGGGCCCGTGTTGACAGATTATTCAGTCATTTTGAGGTCAGCTGCCTATTGGGTTTAATAGCACAGACCTGCAGGGGAGGGGACTGGGGGGAAGGCACCCTCTGACTGAAGGATCCTGTCCCAAACCCTCTAAATTCAAGACCTGAGTGATTATCAGCCCCCCGGCTGAATCTTTCACCATTGAAAATGGGCTAGCTGGAGAATATTTGTGCAAAACATTTCTGTAAACACTTAGCAAAATGGCCCTGCACCTGTTCTTCAACATTGGTGTCGGAAATAATTAGAAACTTTAATTAAGTGAATACACTTGGCATAGAAAACCAACAATAATTAATAATAACATACTAAAAGAATAATAATAGCCCTAGCAAAAGAGATGTAAGAAAAACCCAAGCCAACACAGTTCCCTTTTTTTTCTTCCATTCATATGTTTATTCCTTTATTGATTTGGGCAATATTTATTGAATACCTACAGTGTGCAAAGACTTCTCTCCCACAAAGAGAATGCTTACACATTACCTAGAAATAATGTGGAGATCCTGAGTCCTAAGGAGTTTCACCACCTCCTAGGCAAGTCATTGGAATGGTCTGAGACTCCATCAAAGCCAAGCACACAATGCCTTCCAAAGAGTAAGCACTTAATGGTTGTTGGAAGGAAGGGAAGAACAGAGGAAGAAAGGCAGGAAGGAAGGAGGGAGGAAGGAAGGAAAGAGGGAAGGAAGGAAGAGAAAAAGGGTTGAGAGAAAAAGGGAGAAGGAGGGAGAGAGGATAGAAGGGAAGAAGGGAAGGAGGAAGGAAGGAAGAAAGAAAGGAAAGAGGGAAGAAAGGAAGGGAGGGAGGGAGGAAAAGAGGGAAGAAAGAGAAAAGGGAGGGATGTACTACTAGGCAAATGCTCACTTCCCCTTGGATTAGATTACTGGCAAGCTGCAACAAAATGGAAGGTAAAGAATTCACCGACTGGCTTTCAATGTTCCTTCAACAGTCATGGGGTCTCACTTGAAGTTTCATGGGCATTTTCTGGCTGGCCTTCCTTTATCCTCCTCTTGTAGGATCTTGGACTCTTGTCCTAGGAAGGACCTTGGCTCTGAATAGTGAGGTTTCACCTTACCTTGCCCTGTCCTGGACCCACCATGGGCTATCTCTGGCTGGCTGTCTCCACCCTGTGCTGCCCCATCCTGCTTCCATATCTATCACTCCTAGATGCGGTGCCATTGCTGATTGGAATGTAAGTTCCTTGAAGACAGGGACTGTTTTGCTTGCTGGAACCCCGGTGCTTGGCACATAGAAAGCACTTAACTAAGACTTTTAACTTCATTTCATTTTTTCCTTCCTGAAATCCATCCGGCAGGATCACATGATACCTTTGGACAACTGAGCTCAGATCTGCAAAGGGGAAGGCTTTGAGAAATTTTATTTAAACAAACACTAATTGCCTCCTTTAGACGCCATGCCAGGGGCTGGCAGTGAAAAGATTAATAAGGATGAGGCTTGTTATCTTTGAGAAACTTATAGCCTAATGGTGAGGGAGCTGGTAATGACAGATCCACAAAGAGTGACTGGGATTAGGTAAACGGAGAGATTTGGACAAAGTGCTCCAGAAATGTTGAATGAGGGATGGTGGAGGGGTCAGGGAAGACTTTATGGAAGAGGTGACACCTGAGATGAGCCTTGAAGGAGGAGGAGAATTTCAACAGGTGGAGATAAGAAAGTATGGCAGAAAGGGTCTGTGAATGCACTGGAGCTGAAGAAAGCAGGAATAGGAACAGACAATATCTATTATCCCAGTTTGTCTTAGAGTGTGTCAAAGGGAGCTGAGTGACAAGAAAACAGCTAGAAAGGGAGGTTGGAACTAGATGATGGACCACTTTAAATGCCAGTCTAAGGATATGGTATTTGAACTTAGAAGCAACAGGGAGCCACTGAAGGCTTTTAAGGAAGAGAATGAATGGGTTTTCTTGAAGAAAAATGACCAACTTTTGCTGTGATCTCCTACATCCAACTCTTCTTTGTCCAAAGGACTTACGTCTAATTGATAGTTTGTGAAAAGCTTTCACATTTACCATAAGACTTAGAGCTGAAAAAGATCTTAGAGGTCATCTAATCCAACTTCTCCATTGTACATGTAACGGGAACGCGCACAGAGTTCCTCTGATGGTATCTCCCTAAGTGGAGAGAGCGGAGCCAGCTCATGGGAGAGTCATGAGGATTCATAATGAAAGTGCTTCAAGAAACTTGGACTTGTGAAGACACTCAGTAGCTAGTTCCAATCCGACAGTCATGAGTTAGGAAAAGACTGATTGATTGTCTGAGTAAGCCTTACAAGAGTTGACTGGAGCCTTGGCCTCTGGCTCTTTGTTTTGCTTTTCAGTTAACAAGAATTTTTTTTAAATCTTTCAAGTAACAAGTATGTTTTTATTAATCTGTCCCTCCCACTACTCCCCCCATTGAGCAAATTTAAAACAACAATAACAAATCCCTTAATACATAGTTATGTAGTCCAGAAAAACAAATTCCCACATTAGCCATGTCCTATCTATCTATCTTTATACATATATATATATATATGTCCCTTTATGCAGTTTCAATTCATCATCTTACTGTCAGGAATTAAGAGGCCTATTTAATCTTCATTCTTTTGGACTTGTGGTATATCACTGTGTTGATCAGAGTGCTAAAGTCTTTCACAGTAGGTTTTCTCTCACCATATATATCATCTTACTAGCTTTGCTCTTCATCAGTTGTGGTGCAGTGGATAGACCACTGGTCCTGAAGTTGGGAGGACCTGAATTCAAATTTGACCCTGGGCAAGTCACTTAAGCCCAATTGCCTCAAACATCCAGGGTCATCTCCAGTCATCCTGATGTATATCTTGACACTGGACCCAGATGTCTCTGAAGGAGAGAGTGAGGTTGGTGACCTTGCACAGCGCCCCCTCATTTAAATCCAATTCAGTGCAAGTCATGACATCACCCCAATGTCATGATCTTCTTCAGAAACGAAGGATGAACAACAAAGGTCCTCCTAGTTTTCTTTTGTTTCTTTTGGTTATTAAATATTATTTATTTAATAAATTGAAGAAATCTTTCTTACCATGAGCTACTGTTCATTTCTTTTTTCTTTCTTTCTTTTTTTGGGGGGGCAGGGCAATGAGGGTTAAGTGACTTGCCCAGGGTCACACAACTAGTAAGTGTCAAGTGTCTGAAGCCAAATTTGAACTCAGGTCCTCCTGAATCCAGGGCCAGTGCTTTACCCACTGCACCACCTAGCTGCCCCCTACTGTTCATTTCTAAGAAAATATTCCATCTCCAAGACTTAAATAAACATCAAAGTTACTAGCTATTCAGTTGTAGTTTTTAACAATATAACAAATAGTAACACAAAGAAAGAAATAATTAAATAATGTTTTAGCTGAGAGAAAGATCACAGCCAAAGTTACCTCTAACCATGACAACTATTCTTGACTTCTCTTCACTTCTAGAATACACTTCCACCATTGAAATTTCAATATTGCAGTCCAAGTCTCCCAAGAATCCTCTTTTATTTATTTATAATATGAAATTTAAGGGGGCATCTAGGGGACACAGGGGATAAAGCACCAGCCCTAGATTCAGGAGGACCTGAGTTCAAATTTGGCCTCAGACACTTGACACTTACTAGCTGTGTGACCTTGGGCAAGTCACTTAACCCTCATTGTCCCACAAAAATAAAGTAAAATAAAATAAAATTTAAACTCAGTTCTCTCAGGGAATAATTACTTTTTTTCTCTCCCCTCTCAGTCTTTCTGTAAGCCATAATATATAATTGCCCATAATGAGTTAAAATTCTTCAGTCTCCTCCCAAACTTTTCAAAGAATTCTATTTAAAACTGAGTACTTCTCCAAACTCTTGTAATCCCCAGCTCCACTGATGTTTCAGTTCACATTCTATGACCTTATCCTCCTAATTATTAGTGATCTCCCTGAAATTACCATGTATTTACTTTGTATATATTTTTATTTAATTATCTGTTTGCATGTTGTTTCCCCAAAGTAGAATATAAATTGAGAGCAGGAAAAAGAAATAAAATTGAGTGCTTCTTCATCAAATGGTCCTCCTAGTTTTCTCTGAAGTTGTCCATTTCCTCATATTTTATGTCATAATCATATTAAATTACCTTCAAATGCCACAATTTAACCATTCCCCAGTAGGAGGACACCCTCTTAATTTCCAGTTTTGGGCTACCACAGAAAAGAGCTATTATAAGTATTTTTGTACATATAAATCCATTTCCTCTTTTGCTGATTTCTGTGGGGGAGTGCATGCACAGTTTTGTAACTGTGTATAGTCCCAAATTACTTTCCAGGATGGCTGGACCAATTCACAGTTCCACCAACGGTACACTGGCGTGGCTATTTTCTCACAACCCCTCCAATATTTGTCATTTTCCGCTTCTGTCATCTTTGACAGGCTAATAGATGTAAGGTGGAACCTGAAAATTGCTTGAATGTGGTTTTCTGAAATTATTTGTGATTTAGAGCATTTTTTTTTGTTAGCTTGGATTTCTTCCTTTGAAAACTGACTATTCAAATCCTTTGATTACTTATCTATTGGAAAATGGTGCTCAGTGTTATCAATTCAAAGTTCCTTATATATCTTGTAAATGAGATCTTGATTAGAGAAACTTGTTGAAAACATATTTTTCCTAGTTACCTGTTTCCTTTCTAATTTTTATTATATTAGAATTGTTTGGGGGTTGAGGGTCTACCAAATACTGTGCCATTATATTTGTTTTCTTTTGCAAATTGTATACCTAATATAGTCCACTGACGAACCTCTTTTTGTGTGTGTGTGAGGCAATTGGGGTCAAGTGACTTTCCCAGGGTCACACAGCTAGTGTCAAGTATCTGAGGCTGGATTTGAACTCAGGTCCTCCTGACTCCAGGGCTGGTGCTCTATCCACTGCACCACCTAGCTGCCCCAATGAACATCTTTTTTTAATCAGTACCAAACTGTTTTAATGATTACTACATTGTAGTAAAGTTTGATATAGACCACTGATAGGCCACCTTCCTTTTTTGTTTTGTTTTGTTTTGTTTTAGTTTTTATTCTTGTGATCCTTGACCTTTTGTTTCTCCATATGAATTTTGTTATTTTTTTTAGCTCTATAAAATATTCTTTGGGGAACTGTATTGGTACAGTAATAAATACATTAGGTAACCTTGCCACTTTTGTTTTATTGGCTCAGCCTACTCATGGGCAATTAATATGTCTCCAATTACTAAGGTTTATATTTCTGTAAAGGGTTTTATAGATTTATTTTTTTTCTTTTTTGTTTTTTGGGTGTTTTTTTGTGGGGCAATGAGGGTTAAGTGACTTTCCCAGGGTCACACAGCTAGTAAGTGTCAAATGTCGGGGGCAGCTAGGTGGCACAGTGGATAAAGTACTGGCCCTGGATTCAGGAGTACCTGAGTTCAAATATGGCCTCAGACACTTGACACTTACTAGCTGTGTGACCCTGGGCAAGTCACTTAACCCCCATTGCCCTGCAAAAAAAAAAAAGTAAGTGCCAAGTGTCTGAGGTCAGATTTGAACTCAGGTCATCCTGAATCCAGGGCCAGTGTTTTATCCACTGCACCACCTAGCTGCCCCTATAGATAGATTTATATAGCTCACGGATGAATCCTGGAAGAAATACTCCCAAATAATTTTTCATTACTTTGAATAAAATTTCTCTTTCTAGCTCTTTCTGACTTATGTTGGATATATACGTGTGTGTATGTACATGTACATGTGCATATATATGTATGTGTATATGTATAAATGACTCCTGAGAATTTATGTAAATTTATCTTATAACCTGCCACTGAGCTAAAGTTATTAATCATATCAATTAATTTTAGTTAGCTTTCTAAGGATGACTAAGTATAGTATTTTATCATCTACAAAAAGCAATATTTTTGTTTTTACCTATGCTTATTCTCTCAATTTTTCTTATGTTATTGCTATACTATTTATAATTACTATATAATATACCTATTGCTTTACGATTTACTATATTAAGTAAAGGTCTATTTATTCCTATGATTCCTAAAGTTGTAGAAGTGAATCTTGAATTCTGTCCAAAGAATTTCAGTATCTATTGATAAAATCATGTGGTTATTATTATTTATGTTATTAACACGGTTAGTTTAAAATCTTGTGTATGTTGAACCAACTTTGCATTCCTGACATAAACCCAATGTGGTCACAATGCATAATCTTTCCAATATGTTTTTGTAGACTGATATATTAGTTAAAATATTTGCTTTGGGGGGCAGCTAGGTGGCGCAGTGGATAAAGCACCAGCCCTGGAGTCAGGAGTACCTGAGTTCAAATCCGGCCTCAGACACTTAACACTTACTAGCTGTGTGACCCTGGGCAAGTCACTTAACCCCAATTGCCTTACCAAAAAAAAAATATTTGCTTTAATGTTAATTGGGAAGATTGGTCTGTAGTTTTCTTTTTCTATTTTTCTCTCTCCCTAGTTTAGGTATCAAGACCATATTAGTTTCATAGAAAAAGAATGGAAGGGTGCCATCTTCCCAGCCCCCACCCCCAATTCATACAATTTTTGTAGTTTTGGAATGAATTGTTCTTTGAATGTCTGGTAGAATTTACTTCTGGTTCCATTTGGTTCTGGAACTTTTTTCTTTCAGAGTTCATTTATTACTTTTTCAATTTCATAGTGAATAAAGCAAGGGCCCTGGATTCAGGAGGACATGCGTTCAAAATCCAGCCTCAGACACTTGACACTTACTAGCTGTTGTGACCCTGGGCAAATCATTTAACCCTCATTGCCCCGCAAGAAAAAAAATTATGATATGTGTTATTTCTTGATTGTTTATCTATATCTATATCTATAGCTATAGCTATATCTATCTCAGGTTGACTGGATATGTCTATCAGATCTATATCTATATTATATTATATGTATATATAATACAAATTTCTAAACTGTATTATCAAAGGGAGAGTGTACATATATTGAACAAGTTACCAAATCTTGCCATTTCTACCTTTACAACACCTTATTTACATGTCTCCTGTCTCTACTCACACAGTCATAGCCCTGAAGTTCAGGCTTTTATCACCTCTTACCTGGACTACTGTGATAGCCTTGTATCAGGTCTCCTGCTTCAAGTCTCTCCCTACTTCAATCCATTTTTCCACTTATCTGCCATGGTTAGCTTTATAAAGTGTCATTTGACTACACCCCCTAGCTTAATGAACTTCAGTCATTCCCTGTTGCCTCAAAGATCAAATATAACCTCCTTTGCTTGGTATTGAAAGCTCTTCGCAATCTGTCTTCTTCCTACCTTTCAAGTTTTCTTTCTTTCTTTCTTTCTTTCTTTCTTTCTTTCTTTCTTTCTTTCTTTCTTTCTTTCTTTCTTTCTTTCTTTCTTTCTTTCTTTCTTTCTTTCTTTCTTTCTTTTTTTTTTTTGCAGGGCAATGAGGGTTTAGTGATTTGCCCAAGATCACACAATTAGTAAGTGTCAAGTGTCTGAGGCTGGATTTGAACTCAGGTCCTCCTGAATCCAGGGCCAGTGCTTTATCCACTTCGCCACCTAGCTGCCCCCGCCCCCTTCAAGTTTTCTTAAACTTTACTCTCTTCCGTGTAGCGCTCTCAAAGAGGACCATGACATTTGGGTGATGTCATGATGCGCTGAATTGGATGTAAGTGAGGGAGGGCTGTGCAAGGTCACTAACCTCACTCTCTCCTCTAGAGCCATCTGGGTCCAGTGGTGATATATTTGTGTGTGTGTGTGTGTGTGTGTGTGTGTGTGTGGATATGGTCAAAGTGACACTTTAGAAAACTAACCATGGCAGATAAGTGGAAAAAATAGATTTGAGTAGGGAGAAATTTGGAACAGGAAACCTGGTAGAAGGCTATCACAATAGTCCAGGTAAGAGGTGATAAAAGCCTGACCTTCAGGGCTATGACTGTGTGAGTAGAGACAGGGGACATGTAAATAAGGTGTTGTAAAGATAGAAATAGCAAGATTTGGTAACTTGTTCAATATATGTACACTCTCCCTTTGATAATACATTTTAGAAATTTGGATTTTCTAATTTGGTTTTTGACAGTTCAGTATTTGAAATTCATTAGCCCATAGTCTGGAGAATCTACTTTTGAAAATTCTACCACATTTGCCAACTACAGTCTAGTGGTACCTCTCTCCTTTTCCATGATCTTTCAGATATCACCATCATCAATTCAGTAAACTCTTCTGAGTGTGAGAAAGATTTTGGAGTGAGTTCAGACCTTACTGAGGTGTAAGGGGGGGGGGGGTGTAACATTATGGACTTGAGTCCGTAATTGAAAGCCTTCAATCCTGTAGTCTTTTCTCAATCAATTCTCATCTCTGCTGATTTCTCTTCAGTTTGTTGGTTAGTTGGTCAATAAACAATTTTTAAGAGCTTACTACATGCCAGGCACTGTGCTAAGCACTGGGGATTCAAAAGAAAAGCAAAAGACAGCTCCCTTGAGGAGATTGCAGTCCAATGGAGGTAGACAACATGCAAACAACTATGTTCCAACAAGATAGACAATATCCCATATAAAATGGAGATCATCTCAGAGGGAAGGAACTAGAACTTAGGAGGATCCCAGGAAGGGCTTCTTGTAGAAGATGGGATTTTAAATGGCAGTGAAGGAAGCCAGAGAAGCCAGAAGGCAGAGATGATGGAGAGAATTCCAGGCATGGGGGAGAGCCAGAGAAAATGCCTAAAGTCAGGACATGGAATGTCCTGTCAGAGGAACAGCATGGGAGCCAGTGTCACTGGATAGTAGAGTAAGATGTAAGAAGCCTGGACTGGTAATGTTTATGTATGTGTGTGAGTGAGTGTGTATATGTGTGAATGTGTGTATTGTGAGAAAATTATTAATAATGGGTTGTTTTGGGGGATTCAGAGATCCCTACACACACACACACACACACACACACACACACACACACAGGAACTCTGGCTAGTTTTGCTGGGCCACCCCAGAGCCAGTAGAATTTCAAAGGAAATGTAAATTGACCTTCCTGATTACCTAAAGGAAGTTAAGTCACCTAGACCACCCTCAAGTCATGCCAATCAATGGACTTGAATGTTACTGGTCAATTAGCTTGGATCAATGTTCAGTGATCCACCTCTACCTGAGAGAGGATAAAAAACCCTTGGAGGGAGGCGGTGGGGGGGAGGGGTGTCTCTCTTTTGGTGTTCTCTTTCCCATCCTGCCCTCTGATTCTCACTCTCTATCCTAGGTATGTAGGGCTTCTGAATTTTAAGAGCCATGTGCTCTCTCTCTCTTTAATAACATTTAATATGCTTTAATAAATGCTTAATGCCCCAAACTGGTACAGTAGCATCTAATTTCTAAGTAGCAATATATTAGAAACCCCAGCTTGTTTCCTAAAACCTAGAACAGAGACAGGCAGCCCCATATAATTTCAAATGACATAGTATGTGCATGTGTGAATATGTGTGAGTGTGCATGTGTGAGTGTGTGGATGTGTGTGTGAGTGTGTGGGTGTGGGTGATGAGTACATTAGTGTGTATGTGTTGAGTGTGTATGTGTGTTATAAAGGGCTTTGAACACCAAACAGATCCTGAAGGTGACATAGAGAAACCCTGGAATTGAGAAGCGGGGTGACATGGTCAGACCTTCACTTGAGGAAGATCACTTTGACAGCTGAGTGGAGGGTAGAATGGCAAGTGAACCAACCAGCAGCCTATTGCAATAGCCTGGACATGAGATGATAAGAACTTTCATTAGGGTGATGAAAGTGTCAGAAGAGAAAAGGAGGCATATGTAAAAGATACTCGAAGATGAGATCATCAGGCCTTGGTAGCAGTTGGGATCTGGAGGGTGAAAAAGGCTGAGGAGTCAAGAATGACTTCTAGGTTGTGAGCCTGGGTGACTTGGAGAATAGTGGTGTCCCTAATAGTAATAACTTATTGATATTTATTAATATGAACTATTAGTTAATAGTAATTATGAATAGTAACCTAATAACATGTAGTTAGGAAGGTGGTAGAGTTTAGAGGGAAAGATGATGAGTCTGGTTTGGGATTTGTTCAATGTACAATGTCTACTGGGCATCCGGTTTAAGAGGACTACTCGAAACTTGGAGATGTGAGATTAGAGGGCCAGGAGAGACACTTGGCCTGGATCGTCCATTTGAGAATCATCAGCATGGAAATGATCATTGAGACCATGGAAGCTGATGAGATCATCAAGTAAAATAGGATAGAGGGAGGAGAGAAGGTGCAGGACAGAGTCCTGGATGTGTGTGACTTGGATGAAGATCCACCAAAGAGAAGAGCAGTCAAACCGGTAGAAAGAGAACCAAGAGACTGGAATCAGAAAACCCGAGAGAGATGAGAATATTGAGGAGAAGAGGGAGATCAGCCATGCCAAAGGGAGATCAAAAAAGATGAGGATTTTTTAAAAGGCCATTAGATTTGGGAATTGAAGGATCAATAGTAGCTTTGGAGAGAACAGTTTCAGTAGAATGATGAGGTCAGAAGCCAGATTGTAAAGAGTTAAAAAGTGTACCACAAATCCCTTTCCATCTCTCTCTCTCTCTCTCTCTCTCTCTCTCTCTCTCTCTCTCTCTCTCTCTCTCTCTCTCTCTGTCTCTTTGTGTCTGTGTCTTTCTCTCTTTGAAGGGGGACAGGGCAGGGCAATGGAGGTTAAGTGACTTGCCCAGTGACACAGCTAGTAAGAATCAAGTGTCTGAGACCAGATTTGAACTCAGGTCCTCCCGAATCTAGGGCCAGTGCTTTATCTACTGTGCCACCTAGTTGCCACCCCCCCTTTCTATCTCTTGCTTGGAGAACTAATCAAACCATCATTAACATTTCCTAGAGTGAGGGACTGCTCTCCTGCTATACTCCCCATTTTTGTGACTTCCCAGATCATAACTCCCTTCCTTTGTCACCATTCCCTCTCCATTAGAATGTAAGCTCCTGGGGCAGCTAGGTGGTGCAGTGGATAGAGCACCGGCCCTGGCTTCAGGAGGACCTGAGTTCAAATCTGGCCTCAGACACTTGACACTTACTAGCTGTGTGACCCTGGGCAAGTCACTTAACCCCAATTGCCTCACCAAAAAACAAAAAACAAATTTCTATTTAATGGGGCAGCTAGATGGCGCAGTGGATAGAGCACCGGCCCTGGCTTCAGGAGTACCTGAGTTCAAATCTGGCCTCAGACACTTAACACTTACTAGCTGTGTGACTCTGGGCAAGTCACTTAACCCCAATTGCCTCACTAAAAAAAAAAAAAAAAGAATGTAAGCTCCTTGAGAGCAGGGGCTATCTTGCCTTTGCATCTGTATCCCTGGCACTTAAAATAGTGTTTGGCTTGATGGTATGAGCTTCATTAAAGGAAAGGAAGTGGAAACATTTATTGTAGATCTTTTCAAGGAGATTAGTCACAAAAGGCAGAAGAGACTTGGTTAACAGGGATGGACAAATCAAGAGAGGGTTTTTTGAGGAAGAAGGAGACATGGACATGTTTGTAGGCAGTAGGGAAGGAGCCAGGAGACAGGGAGAAATGGAAGATAAGTGAGACAGTGGGGATGATGGAGGCAATCTACTGGAGAGTATGGGAGTGACACTTGGTACCACTCATTCCTTGAAACCTTGTCCTTTGGTTTTTGAGACATTGTAGCTTCCTGATTTTATTACTTCTCAGAACATTCCTTCCCATCTCCTTTACTGCTTCTGCTTGATTCTCTTGGCTCCTAACTCTTGTGTGTTCCCTCAAGGTTTGGGCATCTGCCTTCTGCCCTCTTCCTTCTTTGGGAAGCTCATCACTTCCTTTAACTTCATCTGTCACACCTTATGTAGACAAGTCCCAAATCTATCTTGGTTCTACTATCTACTCCTTGTGTGAGTTTTCTAAGTCCTTTCCCCTCTCTGAACCTGTTTTCTCATCTCTAAAATGAAGGGTGGGGGCAGCTAGGTGGCGCAGTGGATAGAGCACCAGCCCTGGAGTCAGGAGTACCTGAGTTCAAATTTGGCCTCAGACACTTAACACTTACTAGTTGTGTGACCCTGGACAAGTCACTTAACCCCAATTGCCTCACTAAAAATAAATAAATAAATAAAATGAAGGGTGATTATCTCCTTGGTCATGATGATTCACCTTGATAATGAAGTTTTCTATTTAATTGCAGAACTACTTAGTTGCTGAGAACTGAGTGGATGTTTAAAAGTGACAACCTATCCCTCCTTTACTCTTTTTATTCTGGCTTCCAAGCTTGAGCAATCTAGGTTGATGGGGGGGAGGGGGGGAATGGGGGAGGGTACTGCCTTTCCCCCTAATCACCCCCAAGACTTGAGCCTATTACTGCTTCTGTTTCTTTTGTGTTTGTTCTTCCTCGATCTTGGGTGAATGAGCATCCTAAGATAGAATCATCAAAGAGGCCATCTTATGATCTTTGCAAATCTAACTGTCCCTGAGAGTCCTGTAGGGCAGCAATTGAGGCATCCTCCAGAGCAGTCATGGATGAAACTGCAATCAATTATGGGAGCTTCAGGGAACAGGACCCCCTGCTTGGTTCTGGCTATTGACACTCAGAACTAAATAGTAAACTATATTTAAGGGGAACTTGGTGAGGACTCTGTAAAGAGAGAAAAAGACTCCCAGTATAAGAAGGTACAAGGTGTCCCCATACCCCATGTGCTTTCTATACACATGCCTTACTAACTTTATACTTTAAACTTGAACCAACTATCCTCAGGAGCCTTGTGCATTCAGGGGAGGATATACTTCTAGTTGGGGGGAGGACAGGGAGGAAAGATTGTGCTAACCCTGTCTTTGCTATATGCTCTCAGTAAATCCCTTTCTAAAAGCCACTGGAGTCAATTTGTTAATTATTGATAGTGAGCACACTAATGGGGGCTTAAAAGCAACAATGATTCTCAGGTGATTTCTAGAATCCTAAAAGAATGGAGTAGGGGGCAGCTAGGTAGTGCAGTGGATAAAGCACC
This sequence comes from Dromiciops gliroides, assembly GCF_019393635.1. Classification (NCBI taxonomy): domain Eukaryota; kingdom Metazoa; phylum Chordata; class Mammalia; order Microbiotheria; family Microbiotheriidae; genus Dromiciops; species Dromiciops gliroides. The sequence goes on from NC_057862.1 coordinate 663,855,615, forward strand.
AGCCCTGGATTCATTAGTACCTGAGTTCAAATCCAGCCTCAGACACTTGAAACTTACTAGCTGTATGACCCTGGGCAAGTCACTTAACCCCCATTGCCCCGCCAAAAAAAAAAAAAAAAAGAATGGAGTAGTTAGTTGCCCTCTGGGAAGCCCAACTGAAATTTAAGCACTAAGTTGGGAATGGGGCCCCAAAGGAGTTTTACATGTGCATGATATTCTCTGATTGAATGTAGATTCCTTGAAGATAGGGATTGTTTCATTTTTGTCTTTGTATCTATCAGTGCCTAGCACATGGTAGGAACTTAATAAATGCAAGTTGATTCATTGATTTTTTTGGTTACATGGGCCTAGTGACTTAAAATGATAAAAGGCAGCTCTTCCCATTTCTTCATTTATCTCATTAATAAATATTCCTGGTTCAATCTCACCAAATAGCATACCTGGTTATAGTCATAAACTATAATTTTCAACCCATAATTTTTGGTTTAAAAGTTACCAGTCTTTTAATTTTCAAGTCCAAACTTGGTTTTGGATTCTTTGTAGATTTTAAAAATCATATCTATTCTGTTATGAAGTCCATTGATTTTTTCATAGAATCATAAAGTTAGAATATAACATATTGATTATGTCATGTTATCCAACCCCCAGGTTTTATAGATGAGGAAATGACATTCCAAAGGTCCACTTAATTGTCCCATGTCACATGACCAATTATGCCAAAGCAGAACCAGGAGAACAGTTTGTATAATGACAACAACATAGTAAAGACAAACAACTCTGAAAGATTTAGGAACTCTGATCAATTCAATGACCAGCCACGATTCCAGAGGATCAATGATGAAGCCTGCTAATCACCTCCTGACAGAGAGGTGGTGGGCTCACAGTGTGGAATATGACATACATTTTTGGACATGGTCAGCATGAGAATTTCTTTTACTTCACCAAACATATTTGTTACAAGGATTATTTCTTTTTTCTTTTCCCTATTGGGAAGGAAGAGGAGAAAATAATTGGTAGGAATAAGAGAAAATATTGTTTATTATTTGAATACATATACATATATATATCTCTACATATAAAATTAAAAGTTATATTAAAAACCAGGCAATCATAAAATAATAGGTTATGGAGATGTCTTAAATCTCATAAACCACAAATCTGGAGCCCAAATGACTCTCAGAAGCCAAGTAGCCCAATCCCCTTATTTTACAGAAAAAGACATTGAGACTGAAAGAGGACTTGCCCGAAGTCACAGGGGCAATGAACACCAGGGCAGGATTTGAACCAAGGTCTTCTGATTTCATAATCAGTGTGCTCTTTCCCCTATACCAACCCGTCTCCTGCCTTAAATTCTAACCCTGTAATTCTACAGATGAGAAAACTAAGGCCCAAAGAGGTAAATAACTTATAAGTAATAAATAAGTAGAGCTAGAATTAGAACCCAGTTACCTGGGGGCAGCTAGGTGACACAGTGGATAAAGCACTGGCCCTGGATTCAGAAGTACCTGAGTTCAAATCCAGCCTTGGACACTTGACACTTACTAGCTGTGTGACCCCGGGCAAGTCACTTAACCCCCATTGCCCTAAAAAAAAAAAAAAAAGAACCCAGTTACCTGACTTCAAATCCTCTTGGTCCATAGCAAATTTTGAAGGGCATTGGCTAAAGCATTGAGAGGTTTAGATATATGGTGGTGGTAGGGGCAGCTAGATGGCGCAGTGGATAGAGCACTGACCCTGGAGTTAGGAGGACCTGAGTTCAAATCCGGCCTCAGACACTTAACACTTACTAGCAGTGTGACCCTGGGCAAGTCACTTAACCCCAATTGCCTCACTTAAAAAAAAAAAAAGATATATGGTGGTGGAGGAACCTTTCCACCCTCACCAACAAGATAAATCACAGGCCCTTGAAGTATTGGACAGTACACCATTGTTACAGTCACACTTGGTATATCCTTAAGTGTGTGCTTCTTGGCTTCTATTCGAATGTCCTGTTTGTGTGTAGAACATTACTCTCTCTCTCTTGAACAGAGATGGTCAGTTCTGAATTTTTGCCCTTTGTTAACGCCTCTTTGGAGATAAGTCCCCTGATTCTATGGGTCTGGAGAACTGCCAGATGAGGAAATTCCCTCTTCCAAGGTAGGTTATTACCTCCTCTAAACTTATAGAGAGTTACCTTGAAAAATGAGAGATTAAAGGGCTTGCCCACAGTCATACAACCAGTAGTTGTCAAAAGTAGGAATTGAACCCAAGTCTTCCTGACATCAAAGCTAGCTCTGTGCACTATGCCCCCCAGCCTACAACAGGTTTTCTTTCTTTCCTCCTTTCTTTCTTTCTTTCTTTCTTTCTTTCTTTCTTTCTTTCTTTCTTTCTTTCTTTCTTTCTTCCTTCCTTCCTTCCTTCCTTCCTTCCTTCCTTCCTTCCTTCCTTCCTTCCTTCCTTCCTTTCTTTCTTTCTTTCTTTCTTTCTTTCTTTCTTTCTTTCTTTCTTTCTTTCTTTCTTTCTTTCTTTCCTTCTTTCTTTCCTTCTTTCTTTCCTTCTTTCTTTCTTTCACTATTTTCCCATTTAAAAGGTAATTGTTATTATCTTACTCATTCATTCAACAAATACTTATTAAGCACAGAGCATGGGAAGGCACTGATCTAGATCCTGAGCTGAGCAGGAGCACTTGGCTACTTTGATGGGTAACTTTGATCTCACTGATGTGTGTACAGCTTCCAAGGATGCAGACCACAGCTCATCTGCTACTCGTCAATCCTGCATGATGTTGGTCCGTGACCTTCCATTGGTCCTTCCCAGGGCGCCCACCCAGTGCACTGAGAGCCTGTCTGTCTGTGTCTGTTTCACCAATGGAACACAAAAACTATTCACCTGTTACTCTTGATCTATGTCTGGATGGCCTCCTTTTCAGATCTTGTATCACTGCAATGATCTGTTCTGCTGTTCCTTGTTCACAGTTTGTCATTCATAATACGCTATAGCTCAAGTGAACTTCCACCCACCCTGAGTCTCTCAATTGCTCTTTAGGGATCTTCCCATTTGATTCTATGGTCAGTGAGGTATTACATAATTCACATCCCTAGGGCATGACTGGAAGAGTACTGGGGTTAGAAAAAGATCCATTTTACCATTCTGGAAAGCAATTTGGAAATGTGCCCAAAGGACTGTAAAACTAGGTATACCCTTTGACCCAGCAATACCACTACTAGGTCTATACACCAAAGAGATCATAAAAAAGGGAAAAGGACCCACATGTACAAAAATATTTATAGCAGCTCTTTTCGTGGTGACAAAGAATTGGAAATTTAGGAGATTCCCCTTAACTGGGTAATGGCTGAACAAGTTGTGGTAATGGAATACTATTGTGCTGTAAGAAGTAATGAACACGGGGCAGCTAGGTGGTACAGTGGATATAGCACCAGCCCTGGAGTCAGGAGGACCTGAGTTCGAATCTTGCCTCAGACACTTGACACTTACTAGCTGTGTGACCCTGGGCAAGTCACTTAACTCTTATTGCCTCAGCAAAAAAAAAAAAAATTAAAAAAAAAAAGAAGTGATGAACAGACAGATTTCAGAAAAACCTAGAAAGATTTACATGAACTGATGCTGAGTGAAGTGAGCAGAACCAGGAGAACATTGTACACAGTAACAGCAACATTGTGCAATGATCCACTGTGATAGACAGCTCTTCTCAGCAATACAATGATCCAAGACAATGCCAAAAGACACATGATGAAAAATGCTCTCCACATCCAGAAAAAGAACTATGGAGTCTGAATGAAGATCGAAGCATACCATTTTCACTTTTGTTGTTGTGGGGTTTTTTGGTTTTTTTTGGGGGGTTTCTTCTTTCTTGTGGTTTTCTCCTGTTATGATTCTTCTCTTACAACATGACTGAGGTGGAAATATGTTTAATATGATTGTACCGTATATCCTTCGACTATTCTTAACAATACAATGATCCAAGACAATCCCAAAGGACTATTGATGAAACATCCTATCTACCTTCAAAGAAAGAACTGATATTGATATAACAGACTGAAGTATGCTATTTTTCACTTTCTTTCATTTTTTTCTTTTAATTTTCTTGTACAAAATGACAAATATGGTATTGTTTTACATAATCATACATGTATAACCCATATCTAATTGTTTGCCACCTCAGGGAGGGGGGAAGGAAGGGAGGGAAGGAAGGATAAAAATTGGAACCCAAAACTATAAATAAAAATATTTATTACATTTTTTAATCCATTTTTTTCAGGGAGAAGCTTGGGGTCACTAAAACCCCAATGCAATCTGGCTTTCTGGGTCCTAAATGCAACCCAGGCTGCTCTCTTCTTGCTTACTTCTGGGTCCAGTTCCCTGCCCATCTGCCGTGTCCATCAAAGGCTACCCATCCAACTATATAGATCACACTTTGAAAAGGGCATACATATCCTTCATCCATTTGGTTTTCTTTGTGAAGATTGTTAGAACAAACCCTTCTGAGTGATTAGAGATTTCATTTATCAGCTTCTACCATGTTCCAGGGCTCCAGAGGCCAAATGGGGTGGAGCCTGAGAAGCCCACCCACCTAAGAACCTGGATGCCTAAGTATACATCTGGTCTCTGACTCAGACAGGCTGTGTGACCCTGGGCACTTCATTTCCCACCTCAGTGCCCTAGGAAATTCTCCCCAAGAGTAAGCTGCAGAGAAGGTGGTGACTTGCATAGGTAGAGGGAGTTTCTTCTTCTGGGGATTTTCTATATCCATGACATCACAGGGCATTTCTATCCCCATCTCTGCTGATTCATTTAGGAGGTTCTGCAGAGTTCTGGGGCTTGATGCATTCAGCAGAGCATTCTCCATAAAAAGGAGTGTCTAGAAGAGCCTCCATCTAGAGAGATCCCTTCTTCCTCTTGGCCTCTGCTCTCAACATCCCCTATGATGATGGTAAAAAGCCATTGAAAAATACCTGCTGCCTTGTATATTACTAGCCAGAGGAGGGAAGGATTCTCACAACTCTGTGAGGGGTGATACTATTCTTATGTCTATTTTACAGTTTAGGAAACTGAAATTAAACGGGGATTAAGTGATGTGGCTAGGAATTGTCCGAGGCAAGATTTGAACTCAGGTCTTCCTGACTCCAGGCCCATTGCTCCAACAACTGATCCACCAGCTAGCTGCCTCTTTCCATTCTTATTAGATTTAGACTCTGCACTTGACATCCCCTATGATTATCCTGGTTCTTGCCTTGCATGTTATTAGTCAGATGGTCAAAGAAGCTTCACATAATGAGTATCAGAGGCTGAATTTGAACCCAGACCCTCTGAATTGAGAGAATCACCTAACAAAGTTAGCACGATTGCATCTTTCAAGGAATCTCATTTGACAGTAACACATGCATGGGGATACCTCATTGCAAATGAGCCTTTAAATCTGTTTTGTTTTTACCAAAACACATTCTTTTTCATAGTCCATTGATCAGCAAGAAACAAGCACAGTGAGATCTTGTATTCTCTGTACTTTTCAGTAATTCTATGATTGGAGACACCCCCTTACTTTATCCATAAACCCCTTGGAGTTACCTGGACTCTGGGTTAGGAACCATGAAACAAAGCAACGGGTACTTTTCATTGGTTTCTGTCCTTGTAAAGAACTAAACATTTTGATTTTTACCATTTAAATGATTTTCTAAAAGTTTTCCAAACCCAGCCCCTTGGTAACATCAGAATCTAAGCATAAAGTGTTGACCCTAAATTCATCTCATTCTCCTTTTCCTGTTTCTCAGCAGCTAGGCAGAGCTTTCTAGAAACCTGGAGGAAGATCCATTCAGAAATGGATACTTAAGGCTAAGGAGATTCTCAAACGTTCAGGTAACTTAAACCAGTCCCAGAGAATGAAAAGCTGTCCCCTAAACAACCCCTTTTCTGTACTGACAGGAAGAGCAAAGGAAGCTCCAAAGGTTTCCTCGAAGTGAGAATTCAAACAGCCTGAAAGGTTCGGGTTGTATCCAAAACGACTTTCCCCCTTTGATCTGTGCTACAGACCCTGGACATCACAGACCCCAGGGGTCAAGAGAGGAGAGCGTGGAGGCAAGGCAGAAATACCATTCCACCTTGAAGTCTGAAGTGTTTGCCTTTCTCCACATTTCTCCTCTTACTTCCCTTCCTTTCCAGTGAAAACCTACCCTGTAGACTACTTAATACAGAACTTCCCAAATTAACCTGACCAAGGAATCCTTGAGAACATGAAATACATTGATGGAAACCCTACCCGGTGTTCTGGGGGATTTGACTTGGATTAGCCCCATTATGTAGAAATGCTCTCAGATAAAAGTGAGTGAGGAAATTTTAGAGCAAAACAGAGACCAGCAATCCTATTTTCACAGAGAATGTGCTGCAAGGAATCAGCATTGTTGATAGAAGTCAGAAGAATATTAGGGGGCAGTGCCCAACCAAAGCACATAGTAGGTGATGAATAACGACCAACAACGACAGGCATCTACTAGCTGTTTGACCCCGGGCAAGTCACTTACCCTCTATTTGCCTTAGTTTCTTCATTTGTAGAATGAAGATTATAATAGCATCTATCACAGATGTTGTAAGGATCCAATGAGATAATATTTTTTTAGGGTACTTCATGCAGTGCCTTGCGTGCAGTAGGTACTATATAAATGTTAACTTTGCATTTAGGTGAGCTCTAGGTCCTTCTGACTCTAAATCTCTACTCCTCTAATCCAATGTCCAGAATCACACAGGACTCGTCTGCGGCAGAGCTTGACCCTAGGTTTTTGTCACTCCAGGCCCAGCTCTTTTTCAACACCATCGCCCTGGGAAGATCATGAGCTGTGTTTTGTGCATATTGAGTTTGAAATTCCTATAGGACATCCGGGTGGAGATGTCCAGCAGGCAGGTATAGCTCCGGAAAGATAATGGCTGGACAGACAGACTAGGGAGTGATCTGCACCGAGATAAATAAACTCATGGGGCTTATGAGGTCACTAAGTGAGAAAGTGAAGAGAGATAAGGGAAGAAGACCCAGGACAGATGGGAGTACAACCATGCAGAGGGGCAGAGACACACATACAGATACTGCAAAAGAGGCTGAGGAAGAACCATCTGAAAGACAGAAGGAGAAGCAGAAAGAGGACAGAACCAGGAAAATTCAGAGAAGTGAGTATCCAAATGAGTAGTACAGCACTGCAGAGAGGTCAAGAAAGATGGGTTTTGAGAAAAGACCCCCGGATTTAGCAGTTAAGAGATGCCTGGTCATTGCTGGTACCTGGTGAAGAGCAGCTTTGGTGGAGTAGTGGGGTCAGAAGCTAGGTTGTTTTGTTTTGTTTTTGTTTGTTGTTTTGTTTTGTGGGAGGCAATTGAGGTTAAGTGACTGCCCAGGGTCATACGGCTAGTAAGGGTCAAGTGTCTGAGGCTGGATTTGAACTCAGGCCCTCCTGACTGGCACTCTATCCACTGTGCCACCTAGCTGTTCCCAGAAGCTAGGTTTTAAAGGATTGAGAAATGAGAAAAGAAATAGAGGTGAGCTAGTAGGGGCAAGGGGTGTAGATGTGGTCCCCCCCCCAAGGCATTGACTAAGAGAGAAGTAAAGGGTGATAGCTTGAGGGATGGCAGGCTGTTGGAAAAGGTTAAGGATGAGGGAGAAGCGGGCATGTTTATAGGCAACAGGGGAAGGAGTTAGTGACTAGAGGTGGAAGCTCAGAGATCTTTGTCTTCCCTACAATTCTCCTACTCTAGGGCTTATCACACTTCTCCAGAACCTCTTTCTCCCAGGGTGGCAGCCAGACATAAAAGACCACCCCTTGTTTTATAAACAGCACCCTGCTCTTCAGTCCACCTGGCCTTTTGTCTCCTCCCCTCTTGTTAGGGAAGAGAAAGCCCTTCCCTTCTCCTTCTCCTTGTCTTATCTTCAGGAAATTATCTCCAGCAGCCAAATTGTCTCATGGACTCACTATTTTTTGTTTGTTTGTTTGTTTTTTGGTAAGGCAATTGGGGTTAAGTGACCTGCCCAGGATCACACAGCTAATAAGTGTTAAGTGTCGGAGGTCGATTTGAACTCAGGTCCTCCTGAAATCCAGGGCCAGTGCTCTATCCACTATGCCACCTAGCTGCCCCATGGACTCGCTATTTACACAAGGTGGGGTACTAGGGTTCCAGGGATCACAGTTTGGGAAATCACATTAATGAAACTCTTTCTCTTTTACATTTCCTCTGGCACCGATTCAAGATTAATTACTTTACTCAAGAGGCTAAAAATTAAAGCCTTATTTGGGGGCAGCGAGGTGGTGTAGTGGATAAAGTACTGGCTCTGGATTCAAGAGGACCTGAGTTCAAATCTGGCCTCAGACACTTGACACTTACTAGCTGTGTGACCCTAGGCAGGTCACTTAACCCTCACTGCCCTGAAAAAAAAAATTAAGACATTACTGACTAAAAAACTTCTCATCAAATGAAAAAAAAATTGGGGGCGGAGGGGCGGGCAGGGCAATGAGGGTTAAGTGATTTGCCCAGGGTCACACAGCTAGTAAGTGTCAACTGTCTGAGGCCGGATTTGAACTCAGGTCCTCCTGAAGCCAAGGCCAGTGCTTTATCCACTATACCACCTAGCTGCCCCCCAAAATGATTTTTAATGACAGCTTTTAAGAACAGATTACATTTGGGTAGAAGCACCTTATGCTTACAAAGTACTTTCGACAAATAATTTCATCTAAGCCTGGGAGATAGTGGAAACCCATGCTCCCCCTTCCCCCTTGCTCTGGTATGGTGTCCTGGGTTCAAATCCTACCCCTAATAGTTACTGCTTGTGTGAAGCTGGGCAAATATCTTAATATCTCTGGATATTACTTTCCTTATCCATGGTCCTAGAATAACCATTTGTAAAATAAGTGAAGAATTTGTCCCAGGTCATGAGATGTCAGAATAGTAGGAGGAATAGGGATCTGCCATGGGGGCAGGGATGGCAGATTGTACATGGAAAGCATTAGACCAATGGGTTCAAACTATCTCTTTAGCTCAAGGCTCACTCATATATGAAGAACTGGAACACACTCAATATTGTTTACAGGCTCAACATTTAAAGTTTATGGTTAGATGATCCATTACCTGGGCCATGGTTTTCTTCCTCTTTACTCCTCTTCCTCTTCCTGGCTATTGGGGAAGAAGCTCTGTGCCTCCTTAAATAGAACTGCCGTTCTTACCTTCCCAACACCAAGCTGGGAGGACCAGGGGGAAAACTGCATCGAGGAATAGGTGATAGGGAATGTAGGAGACAAGAGGTATGGAAAGGAACATTAGCGGGAAACTCACTGCACTCCCTTTGAGAGCCATTGACAGTTCATGGGAGGGGGCTCCCAGGGATTCAAGAGGAAGCTGAGTCCAGCAGCAGACGATGGCCCCAGTGAGAGGGTTTGTTCAGAGTCAGGGCTATAACATTGAGGAGAGGGCAAGTCTGGACACTGGACAGGAGGAGTAGGCTTGGAGTATCTGTGGTATTTGGTCCTGGGTTTCCTTTTTGTGTTTTAATCGCTATGGGCAATCTGCACTGGAACTGGGGAAATAAACTATAAGATCATAGATCTAGAGTTGAAAGGGACCTTGGAGCTCATTGACCTCTCATTTTATAGATTAGGAAACTGAGGCTCACAGGTTAAATGACTTGTCCCAGGTCACAAAGCAGCGTTAGAGTCAAGATTTGAATCCAGTTCCTCCAACTCCAGAGATACACCTCTTCTCATTGTGCAGCATGAGCTCCTATAGGTATGTCCAGCCTAACACTGATTATCTGAATTGTCCTGCTTATCTCCCATCCCTAGGGAAGTAGGACAAGCAGTGGGTGTTGGGCATCCACAGCAGACATGCCAGGTGTCAAAGTGGATAGAGTGTTGGAGTCAAGAAGAATGAAGTTCAAATCTGGCTTCTAACTACATATAGTAGGCACTTAATAAATACTTGTTCACTAATTGGTTGATCATAACTTCTCAGACTGGAGCTTTGGTCGGTGGGACCATAATCATAATCCTATTGGACAGGAGACAAAATCCAGGCAAAAACATGATTTCCATCTGGCCTGACCAAGTTTTTCCTTCAGTCCTATGACAGAATCAGCCCTAATCTTTTCCCCAGTTTTGAGCTACCTTCTTATCTTTCCTGATGTTTCCTACTCACTTTCACACTGTCCCTTCTTGGGGCTGTACTTGCAACACAATTTCAGTTTCAGCTGAATGATCAGAAGACCTCTCATTCTTTCTAAGCTGTTGAAAGGGCTGGGCAAACAAACAGCAGATAAGGTTTGGGGGGACATTTGGCTGTGGGAGAATTTTAACTGTTCTGGAAAAGTCTTTGCTTGTGGAGAAAAAAAAATCTTTTGCTTAACCAAGGATGAGAATCTGTCCCCCTAGAAGAATCTTCTCATCGTCTCTTTGCCTACATCCATCCCCTCCCCCCAACCCTACAATCCAGCACACTCCCTCCCATTCACTTCAGAGTCAGCACCGGTGGAAGAGGCGTGCAGAAGAAGAATAGAAGTCATTATCCTAGAAATCCTTATCCCTGTGAAAAGGAATTTTCCCAATTTTCACTTATCCCAAGTGAAAAAGGTTTTCATTCTGAATCTAACAGTGAGAAAAACTAGATTCATACCAAGAATCCAACGTAGAGAAAAAATTGAGGGTTCTCAATCTGATGCTGATTCAATATAATTTTCAATTTCTATTTTACCTTCTGTTTCTAGAATATCAGGACAATTTTCCCTGACAATCTCTTGGAAGATGATGTTTAAGCTCTCTTTTTGATCACGGTTTTCAGGTAGTCCAATAATTTTCAGATTATCTCTCTCCAACATAATTTTCAACAAACATTTATCCAACGTATTTGTGAATAGTCAATAAACATATAAAGCACCGGCCCTGGATTCAGGAGGACCTGAGTTCAAATCCAGCCTCAAATACTTGACACTTACGAGCTGTGTGACCCTGGGCATTTATTAAGTGCCTACCGTGTGCAAGGCAGGTGCTAAGTACTGGGGTTACAAAGTAAGGTATGACAGTCCCTGTCCTTAAGGAGCTCACAGTCTGTGTGTTCAGGGGTTCTTGAAGCCCTCTCCTTCTGGCTTACAAGTGTGGGCTCTATATCTCTGTTGTCTCTCTTCTACATAGTAAATGCTTAATAAATATCTGTTGAAATGAAATTTGATAATTCCAGAAGCACCACAACTTGTTGTATGGAAGCAAATTTTGACTTTTTTTCCTTATTGAAAGTTGGGCACATATTTTGTAAAATTTGTATAAATTAGCATTGAATTTTATGAGAACTTTTAAAAAAGCAAGTCTGACCATGTCAACCTTTTACTCAATAAACTAGTGGCTTCCTATTACCTCCTGGATCAAATATAAAGTCCTTTGAGAGACAGATACAGCTCTTCATAACCTGTCCCCTTCTTCCCTGTCACGTGGGAAATAGGTGGTGGTGGTGGGGTCCTTAGGTATTCTTCTTTAAAGAATTAAATCCTTGGGGGCAACTAGGTAGCACAGTGGATAAAGCACTGGCCCTGGATTCAGGAGGACCTGAGTTCAAATCTGGCCTCAGACACTTGACACTTACTAGCTGTGTGACCCAGGGCAAGTCACTTAACCCTCATTGCCCTGCAAAAAAAAAAAAAGAATTAAACCCTCTCACATACAATCCAATTAGAATAAAAGTCTTTTATTTAGGAACTAGAGAAAGTGACCAAGAAGGAAGTCAAAGACTTCCCTCAAGGGGAGAAAATGACATAGAGACATGATTCTCTGAAATTCATTTTTCCTCCAACAGAAGAAAGGTAAAAGCTTTTATAGAGGATGGATGGTGAGGGGATGGATAGGGTAACCAACGGACTTTGGAAAGTTCCTTTTGGGGGTGGGGAAAGCTTCCCGAAATTCAGGGAGAATTTTCTTTTGGAATGATAGTGCTGACCTCTGGACTTATCTCTGTCTCCCAGCTCCGGTAGTAGCCACACCTAACTGATTTTCTTGCTATAGAATTTAATCTCCCTTTACTTCTTAGGTGTGTCTGGCCAGTTAAACTTTAATAGTCCCTTAATTCTTGGATATGTCCCAACCCTATATCACTCCCTTTCTTACACCTTGTTCCCCTCCACCCATTCTATGATTAGCTCCATTGCCCCACATGCTGTTCCTTAAGCTGTATAGAGAGAGGATTTCTCTCTATACTTCCCTTTGGTGATCTTCTCATCCACGCTGTACCCAAGTGGCTCCCAAATAAAAATATTCAGGCTGACTATCCCTCTGGAACATCAGATGCCTGCTGGACATTTCCACCTGGATGTTTTACCATTGTCTGAAATGAAACATTTCCCAAACTGGAGTTCTCAGTCCGTCCCCACCCCCACCCCCCCCCCCCCCCCGCCCCTGCTTCCTTTTTCCAATCCCTCTTTCAGCTCCTGGCACTACCGTCCTCCAAGTCAAGTTGTGCCAACAGGCATTTGTTAAGTGCCCACTATGTGTTAAGCACTGCCCTTGGTGTTGGGGAGACAAAGAAAGGCAGAAACAATCCCTGCCCTCAAGCTGTCTAAAGCAAGAGACAATATGCAGGGGGCAGCTAGGTGGCGCAGTGGATAAAGCACTGTCCCTAGACTCAGGAGGCCCTGAGTCAAATTCTGCCTCAGACACTTGACAATTACTAGCTGTGTGACCCTGGGCAAGTCACTTAACCCTCATTGCCCCGCCCAAGGAAAAAAAAAGAGAGAGACAATATGCAAATGATAAAGTACAAACTAAATACATGGAGGATACCCTGATACCCTGGAGATAATCTGGTAGGGAAGGCATTAACATCAAGGAGGACCAGGAAAGGTTTCTTGCAGAAGGTAGAATTTTAATTGAGACCTAAAGCAAGCTAGGAAACCTAAAGGTGAAGGTGAGGACAGAGTGTGTTCTAAGCATGGGGGACATCCAGTGGAAACCTTCCTATATAAGATGGTTGCTGGGAGCAATGAGTGACATATCCAGTGTATGTCAGAGGTGAGGCCAGGTCTTCCCAGTTTCAACACTGGTTCTCTATCCATTCTGCCATGATGCCCATCACCATAATAACTAATATTTACACAATGTTTTGACCTATATAAAGCACTTTAAAGATAATAACTCGTTATTTCAAAGTATGTTACAGGCATTATTCCCATTTTCTAGAAAAGGGGGCAGTTTGAAAAAGATTGTTGATTCTGAAGAGGTAGTTTATTGTAGTGGACCAAACACTAGACCCAGAATCAGGAAGATCTATCAAGTCCTGCCTGACATTTATAGTGTAACCTAGTGAGCTCTTTGTTCCTCAGTTTTCTCATTTGTGAAAACAAGGGATCATAATTACCGGTACCTGTCTCCAAAAATCTACGATCCTAAATTAGCAAAATCTGTTTCTGCTTTCCCACGTGATCCTGGCCATGTTTCTTAATTTCCCTAGACAACAATTTCCTCACCTATAACTTTCTAGAAAAAAGAAAGGTTTTTACAAACAGATGCAGAGTGAAATGAGAAGAGTTTATATAATAATGACACAACATTGTCATTGGGCAATAAACATTGTGAAGGTAAAACAACCTTGAAAGACTTAAGAACTCTGACCCACAAAATGACCAAAGGATCTATGCCACTCACCACCTGTCAGAGAGGAGGTAAACTAGGGTACAGTTTGAGATACACATATTTTTGGAACATGGCTTATGTGGGAATTTGTTTTGCTTGGCTAAGCAATTTTTTCTTTACAGAGTTTTGTTTTTCTTTTTCTTTTTTCTGTTTTTAATGGGGAGAGGAAGTTGGAAAACAGACTTTTGTAAATTTTAAAAATTAATTTAATAAAATCACGGGTAGGACCAGACAACCTGTGAGATCCCCTCTAGCCCTAAATCTGAGAGATTAAATACTTTGCAAACAGTGATAAATCTCATCTGCATCAGAATCCAGATTTGAACCCAAGTTTCCCTGACACCAGCACTTTTTCAAGAATTTTTAAATCAAATGTGACAAGAATGATGGGGATAGAAGATTGAAGGGTTATCTTTCTTTAAAGATAATGGAGGTTGGAATTAAACTTATCTACACTTATCTCCCATCCACCCATTCCCAAGAATGTGCATTCCTTGGAGGCAAAGATTTTGTCGTTTAAAAAAATCCTTGTGTTCCCAGTACCTAGCATGGTGTACAGAACAGCAACTTAGTACATTTTTGTTGACTAATTAAATGAGATATTACATAAAGTTCTACATTTTAGCCATAAAAACAGGTTTCTCAATTCTTCCTATTTGTCTTCCTTCTCTTGTTAGTGGTTGTGAATCCTTCTGCATCAAAGAAACATCTTCCATCCATGCCTTGAAAGATACTGATATAGTCATTCAGTCACTACAGTGGAGCACTATGGGAAAAGGATGGGGCTTAGAGACAGGAGCCCCAGGTTCCAGCTGTGTAACCTTGGATAAGCCCCTCTCTGGACCTCACATCCCTCAATCAGTACCCTGGGCTGTGACAACAATATGTTTCCCACATGAATGTTGGGAAGGAGCTACTAAAACACTTGATATTATTTCTGAGAGTTTACTGCCTTTCCTCTGCCATCCTGGCTCCTGATACAAATTATTTCAAATGAAAAATAGTATGATGAGATCATACACTATGGGAGCATGGTATCCACATCAGGAAAGCCAGAAGAAGAGGGGAATGATGGATCAGAGGGGTGGAGGGCTATTCCAGGGTAACCAGGCTGTAGGGGCTGATGGCTGATTCAGGGTGAATTAGTAATTGAGGCATTGTGGTGGCAAAGTCCAGAAAGTCAGGAGCAGACTTGGGAAGGGGAAAAGTAATTGCATTTCTAGGTACTCAGAGACCTGGGAGCTAAAATTCAGTTCAATTCAATAAACATTCATTTAGCACCAACTATGGGTAAGGCATTGTGCAAAGTGCTGGGGAAACAAAAAGAGGTAAAAGACAGTCCCTGCCCTCAAGGAGCTCACAATCTAAAAAGAGAGACAACAAGCAAACATGTGGATAAATAAGCTAGGTAAAGGATAAGTAGAAATAATTAGCAGGGAAGGCACTAAAATTAAGAGGGGAGGGGAAAGGGTTCCTATAAAAGGCGGGACTTTAGTTGGGACTTAGAGGACTAGTAGAGTTAGAGATCACACATGAAGGACAGTCAGAGAAAATGATCAGAGCTGAGAGATGGAGAGTGTTTTTCATGGAACAGTCAGGAGGCCAGTGTCACCGGATCAAAGAGCATGTGTTGGGAAATAAGGTGTAAGAAATGTAGGAGTGGGCTGGATTATGAAAGGTTTTGAATGCCAGAGAATTTTGGTTTTGTTCCTGGAGGCAATAGGGAGCCACCGGAGTTTATTGAGAGAGGGTGGAGGAAATGATGGGATCAGATTTGTGTTTTTGGAAAATCACTTTAGTGGTTGAATGGAGGATGGATTGGAGTGGGGAGTGGCTCAAATTAGGAAGACCAAGCCCTTACTCTAACTTCTGGGCATCTTCTGGGTATGCTTCATTTCCCTACCATTTTAGGATGAAGTTATGGGCTGACCCCCAACCACCACGGCCATCATCTACAACTACTAGGGTGTCAAAACCAGAAGATATCCTGAGCCTTGTGGAAGTAGTGAGGCTGTAAGGAAGGTGACCCAAATCTAATGGCCATTCTGACTGGACTCATCAGAGATCTGAAATCTCAGGGTGCTTTTTGTCCCTCACCCTTCAAAATGCTCTTTATTACCTGACCCTTTCCTGCATTTAAAATCTTATGGGGGGCAGCTAGGTGGCACAGTGGATAGAGTACCGGCCCTGGATTCAGGAGTACCAGAATTCAAATCCAGCCTCAGGAGGCAGCTAGATGGCGCAGTGGTTAAGCACCGGCCCTGGATTCAGGAGTACCTGAGTTCAAGTCCGGCCTCAGACACTTGACACTTACTAGCTGTGTGACCCTGAGCAAGTCACTTAACCCCCATTGCCCCGTTTAAAAAAAAATCTTATGGGGGCAGCTAGGTGGCGCTGAAGTGGATAAAGCACCAGCCCTGGATTCAGGAGGACCTGAATTCAAATCCAGCCTCAGACACTTGAGGCTTACTAGCTGTGTGACCCTGGGCAAGTCACTTAACCTCTGTTTTCTTCATTTTTGTCAACCGTAAAATAGAGGTAATAACCGTATCTACCTTGCAGGTTATTGTGAGGATCCAATGAAATAATATTTGTAAAACATGAACAGTGCCTGGCACATAGTAGGGCTTAATAAATATTTGTTGACATCATTTGACTGGACTCAACCTCAATAACCAATCAACTGTCAAATCTTATAGATTCCATCTGCACAAAAAGACCTATTTGCAATATCACCTTCAATACCTCACACCTGGGAATATTCAGTCTGGAATATTGTAATTGGTTTCCTGGCTTCCATTTTCTACTTTCTCCAATCTGTCCTCTTCAGAGCTGCCAAATTAGTGTTTCTAAGACAGAGGCCTAGCCATGTAACTCCCCTGCTTAAAAATATTGTGATTTCCTGTCGCCTCTAGGAACAAAATAAAGCCTCCCATATTCTCACTGCAACATAGCTTTCAAAGCTTCTTTCATAGTAGCTCTCCTTTTACACATTCTACATTTTGTCCTGCTAGCTAATCCTGGAAGCTGACCTTATTTTCCCCATCTCTAGGTCTGTGTATAAACTCTTCACCTCTACCTCTTAGACTAGCTTTACGTTTTGTCAAGAACTGATTTAGATGATCACAGCTTCTTGATGAAGCCTTTTTGAATTAAATTATCCTTATCTGTGTACATGTCATTAAAGAATTGTAAGATATGGAAAGAATATGAGCTGGTCCCAAGGTAAGGGGCAAGAGATGACAAGTTGATAGGGATATTCCACGGTGACTAGAATGTCAAGAGAAAAATGTCAAGAAATTGGGTGAACTCCTGTCATGAACTTATGGAAGGATAAGAGTCACTCTGGGGGCAGCTAGGTGGCACAGTGGATCAGAGCACTGGCCCTGGATTCAGGAGGACGAGAGTTCAAATCTGGCCTCAGACACTTGACACTTACTAGCTGTGTGACCCTGGGCAAGTTACTTAACCCCAATTGCCTCACCCAAAAAATAAAAAATAAAAAGAGAGTCACTCTGGGTGGATGGGTATAAACAGGCTGGTATCTTCATTGGTGGCAGAAAATTAAAATCACAGATACATCATATATACAGATTTTATCCCCCAACAGAATGTAAGTTCTTTGAGGGCAACTTCCCCCCCCCCCATTTTTGTCTTTGCTTTATGTCTAGTAAGTACAAGATACATTTTTGTTGAAGAGAATTCTTTGTTAAGTGGAATGGTTCTTAGAAGGCAGAAGGAGTGATATAGCTAGATATCAATATAAAAATGTATTTAAAATAACCACCATCTAAAAAAAATTTAGGTCTTGAATGGGTACTTAGAGAGTACACTGATTTTCTCTGTGATATTTATAAAATGTGTTCATATTAATTATATAATTAATATATTATCAATTATATAATATTTATGTAATTTGTTGATTTGTTCATCCATTCAATATGAATTCATTTAAGGCTTTTTACATGTCAGGCTCTGTGTTTCGAATTAGGGATAGAAAGCAAAGTAATAGTCCCTGCCTTATAGTTTTGTTTTGTTTTGTGAGGCAATTGGGGTTAAGTGACTTGCCCAGGGTCACACAGCTAGTAAGTGTTAAGTGTCTGAGGCAGGATTTGAACTCAGGTCCTCTTGAATCCAGGGCCGGTGCTTTATCCACTGTGCCACCTAGCTGCCCCACCTCTTATAGTCTTTTAGGGACCAGAGGTAAAGGGGTGATGGACAGCATGTTCACAGGTGAGTAAATACAAAATATATACAAAGTAATTTTGGAGAGGGAAGGCATTAACAACTGGAGAGATTGGACCAAGGAGAGGCACTTGAATTGAGTCAGAAAGAAAGCTAGGGAGTCTAAGAGAGGTGGAGGTGAGGAAGGATTGCATTCCAGGTATGTAAAGGCCTAGAGATGGGAGATGGAATGCCCATATGGTGCATAACAAAGTACACCAGTTTGATTGGAATGTAGATTGCCTGAAGGCAATTAATGTACTCTGAACCAGGAAAGATGGGCTGAAGCCAGATTGTGGAGGGCTTTACAAAGGAGTCTGTATTTTTCCTAGGGGCAATACAGAACCGAGCCTAGGTGACTTGGTCTGATCTGTTCTTTACTACAGCAAAAACCAAAAAACAGGTCTTCATTAGGCATTACCTTAGCTGCAAGTTTAAATCTTCTTTTTCATGGCTTGGCAAAATACTACTCAAGCATATTAGGTGGGAGTATTACCACCCTAAATGAGTGAATTCACTTCAGACCATGGATTTTTTTCAGGCTGTGCCTAAAAATGGGAACCAAAAATGCAGTTGGGTAGCTAGTGGGGACAGTGGATAGAGTGCCAGGCCTGGAGTCAGGAAGACTCCTCTTCCTGAGTTCAAATCTGGCTTCAGACACTTACTAGCTGTGTGACCCTGGGCAAGTCACTTAACCCTGTTTACCTCAGTTTCTTCATCTGTAAAATGAGCTGGAGGAGGAAATAGGAAACCACTCCAGTATCTTTGCCAAGAAAACCCCAAATGGGGTCACAAAGAGTTGGACATGACTGAACGATAACAAAATGCAACCTAAAAAGATCAAATAGTATCTCAGAATAGTTTTTCACTACTTTTGGCCATTTCAACAAATATAGCAGCAACTCACTGGCTATTCCATATGTTACTGTCACTCAAAGTCTTTGGACTTGATACCTTCATTTGTAAATTTCAGATAGCAATACTTTACCATCCTTAAGGCAAGGGGCTAGTGCAGATGTTCTCTCCAGAGGTTTTTCTCAGGTCCAAGATCTGTAAGTCTTGTGCTGTCAAAGAGGCAAGTTAATGCAACAGATATCTCGAGAGACAGTCAGGGATCCTGAATGTATAGGTCTAGGGTCAAGTTAATTTCTATAATGGAGTCATTACAACATTCTTGTTGAAGAGAAAACACACAACTGGGAAATGTCACAATGACCAAGCTCCTTAAAAAAAAAATTAGGAAAAACACCAGAACAATCCAAACTGAATACTGTGAAATCATAATGACTAAGAATAGCCCAAAAGAAGAGATTTAAGGAGAAAACTCTCTACCAACTCTCCATCCCCTTTTTTTTTTTTTCAGAAACTGGGGAGTATCAACATGCATACATATACACACATGTGTGTATATATATGTATATGTATATATTTGTATGTATACATATATACACATAGACACACAGACTTTTTTGGATATATTGATTATTTTTTCTGAACTACTGATTTCCCTCCCCTTTCTTACCCCTCTGAGAGGAGGAAGGGGAAGGAGAGAGAAACATTGGGAAATGTAGATTTTGTAAAAGCAAAAGATAGAAATAACATTTGATTAAATAATCAAATAAATCAAATGTCAATGAAAGCAAAAATATTTTAAAATTTTTAAGGTACTAGGTGATAAATAACTTTTCCCTCCAAATACTTTTATATATTTTGTGCATCCCACTTTGCCACAGAAACATCTCAAGTATGGCATATATAGAGATATATAGCTATAGATATATATGCAGAAGCTTTGTCAATGTCAATACCAACTTGTCAATGTGAATTTTTTATTGGATAACAATAGAGGAAGGGGCATAGTTATGTGTGGGAATAGGTATGAATTAAATGGAGAGATATTACAATCAGAAGAAATTGAAGAGTTGAAAGGGAGACCATCAAGTCCCACTGCCGCATTTTATAGATGAGGAAACCAAGAGCCAGGAAAATTAAATGACCAAGGTTACACAGATGGTAAATAGAAGAACTAGGATTCTAACCCAGATCCTCTGACTTCAAACCCAGCATTCCTTCAGTCTCTAGGTCAATGACCCTTCTAATCCTTTCCAGTCTCCCATACCAAATACTTATAATTGACCTACCTGTATAGGCACTGTGCTAAGTGCTGGGAATGCAAAAAAAAAAAAAAAAAGTAAAAGACAGTCCCTGCCCTCAAGGAGATTACAGTCTAATGGGGGAGACAAAGTAAGCAATATATAAGATAAATAGAAGCTAATTAACAGAGGGAAGTCACTGGAATTAAGAGGTGTTGGGGAAGGTTTCCTGTATGAAATGAAATTTCCATTGGGACTTAAAGGAAGTCAGGGAAGGCAGTAGTTGGAGTGGAGGAAGGAGAACATTCCAGACATGGGAGACAGTCAGAGAAAGTGCCCAGAGTTAAGAGATGGAATGTCTTGTTCGTGGAACAGCCAGGAGGACAGTGTCATTGGATCAAAGAGTTACATGTCAGGGAGGAAGGTGTTGTTGCTGTTTTCAAAGAGGATCAATGACATCACAACATTGGGGTAAAAGAGTGGGTGATGTGCAGTGTCTTGATTTGTGTGAATTGGATTTAAATGAGGTCGAGTTGTGGGAAGTGGTCAGCCTCACTCTCTCTTCCAGAGTCATTAAAATCCAGTGGCATGACAAAAGTCAAGACAACTGTAGATGGCCCTGGATGCTGTAGATGACTTTGGCATCTTTGACGTCTGACCACGCTCTAAATGTTCCACAGCCCCTGCTTTAGCCACATTTGTGGCTGTTGGAACAAACTGTTCTCATCTGCCCATTCTGCCAGGGGAAGTGTTCGCATGCTTGGGATAGACATCTCCCTAATTCGTAAGTGGGATGGAGGCCTGTTGGTTACCCTCAACCTGATTTAACCCATCTACCAAGATGGTTTTTACTAGGGTGTATGTGGTTGCTGCTCATGCTACAGTTTCTTGGAACCATAGGAGGGACTTGGGTGATAGGTAGATACCAAAGATGTGTTGAGCAGCCCTGAAAAGGGTTGGGTAAGTGATTGGGAAGGTAGAAAGGAGCTAGATTATGAAAGGCTTTGAATGCCCAATAGAGGAGCCAATAGGAAGCCATTGGAATTTATTGAGGGAGGCAGTATGACTATGACATGATTAGATCTGTGCTTTAGGAAAATTCCTTGTGACTGAATAGAGGATGGACTAGAGTGGGGAGAGACTTGAGGTAGGCACACCTGCCAGCAGGCCACTGGAATAATCCAGGTGTGAGGTGACCAGGTGTGACAGTCAGAGGGGAAATGTGGCAGAGGGGAAATCAGCTGGCAACAAACAGATTGGTTATGGGAAGTGAAAGATAGTGAGAAGTCTAGGATGACTCCTAAATTGTGAGCCTGAGGGATGGGAGCATGATGTTTCTCTCTATAGTAACAGGGCAGGTGGGAGTGGTTATATAGGGAAAGATGAGTTCTGTTTTGGACATTTTGAATTTAAGATGTCTATTGAACATATGGTCTGAAAGGCAGTTAGAGATGTGAGATTAGAGGTCAGCAGAGAGATTGAGGCAGGAAAGGTAGATTCGAGAATCATCTGCATAAAGATGATAATTAAATCCATGGGAGCAGATGAGACCACCAATTGAAGTTGTTTTGTTCTTCATTCTCAAAGAGGACCATGACATCTGGAGGTAATGGCAAGACTTCCAGTAAATTAGATTTAAGTGTGGAAGGGCTGTACAAAGTTGCTAGCCCCACTCTCTCCTCCAGAGCCATCAGGGTCAAGTGGCAATCAGAATAACTGGAGATGGTCCCAGATGTTTGAGGTAATGGGGGTTAAGTGACTTGTCCAGGGCCACACAGCTATTGGCTGGGATCTGATTTGAACTCAAGTCCTCCTGACTACAGGGTCAGTTCTCTATCCACTTTGCCACCTAGCTGCATCAATTGAAGTGGTATAGAGGAGGAAGAGAAGAGGGCCCAGGATGGAGCTCTGAGGGATGGTTATGTTTAGAAGGCCTGATCTGGAGGGAAGATCCAGCAAAGGAGAGAGAAAGGGAACTGTCAGAGAGGTAGGAGGGAAACCAGGAGAGAGAGAGAGAGAGAGAGAGAGAGAGAGAGAGAGAGAGAGAGAGAGAGAGAGAGAGAGAGAGAGAGAGGTAGCCCGGAAAGCTAAAGAGAAGAGAGTATCAATAAGGAGAAAGTGATCAACAGTGTCCAATGAAGGGTGCAGATAGGTCAAGGAGAATGAGGATTGAGAAACAGCAACTAGGATTGAGGTTTGGAAACCAGGAGAAAGCACTTTCAGTGAGATGATAAGATTGAAAGCTGGATAATAAGGGCTCAAGAAGAGAATGAAAGGAGAGAGAGTGGAGCCAACTAATGTCAAAGGTATTTTGAGGAGTTTAGTCACAAAGGGCAGAAGAGAAAAAGGAGGATCCATAGGGACTGAAGGAAGAATTCACCCATTAGAAGTATTCTCCACCTCTACGGCCTCTCCCTCTGATTGGCCCAATTCCTTCCACAACTTCCATTTAAGGAGGGTGCCCAGGCTCGTCATTTCTTCATTCCTCTTCAGGATGCCTTTTAGACCAAAGCTTCTTAAACTGTGGGGGTCGTGTTTGATTTGTATACCCATTTTATATACCTGTATGCTGGGAGTTGCATACAGTTTCTCAGGTGAAAAGGGGTCACGAGTGGAAAAAAGTACCAAAATCCCTGCTCTATACTTTCTCTATGGTGCCAGCCCAAATATCACCCCTTCCTTTTACGAGTGGTCTTCTTCCATTAGAATGTAAGCTCCTTGAGGGCAGGGACTGTCTTTCTTTTTTCTGGTTTTCCCAGTGCTTACCACAGTGCCTGGCACACATGGCAGGGGCTCATTAAGTGCTCTTTGTCTAACGCCACTGACTCAACATCACACTGGTGACTTGTGATCCTCTTAAAATGGCTAAGATTGGGGCAGCTAGGTGGCACAGTGGATAAAGCACCAGCCCTGGATTCAGGAGGACCTGAGTTCAAAACCGACTTCAGACACTTGACAGTCACTAGCTGTGTGACCCTAGGCAAGTCACTTAACCCTCATTGCCCCACCAAAAATAATAATAGTAACAATAATAATAATAGTAAAATAAAATGGCTAAGATCTTTTTTCAGATGAATGATGAGCTAACCATGCTTCCCTGATTTTATATTTGTGAATCTGATTTTCTGAAGGTTGATTTTGGTTAATTGGGAAAAAAATTAATGAAAAAAATGTTAATTCCCCTCCCCATCCCCCAATGCAGACTTTAGCCCCATCCCCAAATCAAATAAAGAAAAATTTGCTTCCTAAAACTAATTGCTTTTCAATAGAATTGCTTGCATCGAAGGCTGGTGGAGCACTTTACCTATGTTATCTCTTTGAATTACAGAATGTTGGAATTCAAAGGGAACATAGACTGATATACCCATCTTCTAGAACTACCTAGTCATTGTGAAGGGATAGATGACTGCTAGGCATGCTCTCAGTTTCATGTTAGGAACTCTTTCTAATAAAGAGAGCTGTCTAACAATGGAATAATAGGTAATATTTCTACAGTGTTTTAAGATTTGCAAAGGGCTTTACAAGTATTATCTTGTTTGATCCTCATGACAATGCTGGGCTGCAGGTGCTCTTATTCCCTTTTCCCAGATGAGAGAAAAGGCTGAGGCTGAATGACTTACCCAGGAGGCAATGAACTCCCCTATCTCTGGAGTAAATCCAAGAATCTGAAGTTGTAGTGACCTTCAAAGTAGTCCTGTTCAATCCTTTCTTTTTCTTTTTTCTTTTTAACTGATGAAGAAATTAAGGCCTCACGAGATTAAATTGTTTGCCTGTGGCCATAGAGCCCTACTCTCTTGATTAGTGATTGCTTCTCCCAGACCAAAGTTTCCAGGAAAGCCCCAGCCAGGCATTTCACTCCTTCCTCTCCAACCACCTCTTCCATAATTACTCTTTTCTCCTCTTTCCCCCTCCCGCCTTTCCTTGTTCAGTTCTGATCCAAGTTCAGTTTTGATCCAAGATTGAATCAACTCAGATATTATTCCTGGATGGGTTACTCCAATTAATCCACTCCCCTACTTAAAATTCCCATTACTTTCCAACCTAAAGTGCTCCTTCTAGGTCACCCCTCCTCTCTCGGTGTGGTCTTCCCTATCAGAATACAAATTCCCCAAGGTATTGTCTTTGCTTTTGTATCTGTGCCCCAGATCTTAGCCCTTACCAAAGTGCTTGTCACATAACTGGCACTTAATAAATAATTTTTCATTCCATTATTCATTGAAGTAGGATTAGAAACCAGTTCCCTTGAGCCCTACTGCCATACTCTTAAGGCTACATGATCAGATGCACAATTAGTTTGAGGTGGAAGCTGCGATATTCAAACTACACTATTTGAAGTTTACTAATGTTTACAACATTCTCTACAGATAATAAGAGCAGGGGCAGCTAGGTGGCATAGTGGAGAAAGCACTGGCCCTGGAGTCAGGAGGATCTGAGTTCAAATCTGACCTCAGACACTTGACATTTACCAGCTATGTGAGCCTGGGAAAGTCACTTAACCCTCAGTGTCCCACAAAAAATATATATATAGTAAGAGTACTGAGCTTGGAGTCAAAGATGCCTTCCCTTTATGTTCTAACTCCACCTGTTGCTCACTTCACGAATCTGGACAAATCACTTCATTTCTCAGAATCCATTCTTTTTTTTTCTCAGCATAGCAAAGTGAGAATGTTGATCGATTTGGAGTCAGAAGACTTGGGTTCTTTTCCCATCCCAGTTACTTATTATCTATATGACCTTAGGAAAGTTGCTTTGGGCCTTTTTGAACCTCAGTTTACTTATCTGTAAAATGGGAGAGGACAAGTAGGTGGTACAGTAAGTAGGAAGCCGGGCCATGAGTCAGGAAGACTCATTTTCCTGAGTTCAAATCTGTCCTCAGACACTTACTTGCTATGTGACCCTAGGCAAGTCACTTAACCCTATTTGCCTCAGTTTCCTCATCTGTAAAATGAGCTGGAGAAGGAAATAGAAAACCATTCCAGTATCTTTGCCAAAAAAAAAAATCCAACACAAACCCAAATGGGGTCATGAAGAATCAGACACAACCAAAATGACTGAATAATAACAACAAAATGGGAGAATCGACACAATGACTAGCATGTAGTAGGTAATTAATAAATGTTTATCAATTTTTGAGATTTCTCCCAGCTCTAAATCCATGACTAGAAATGGACAAAGCAGAGATTATAATTTTTTTTTTGTGAGGGTCCAAAGAAACGATGTTGCTTGAGTTCTAGTGGGTGGGGGGTGGGAATAGAGGAGGAAGAGAAGTTGGAACACATTTTTTTAAAATTGATGTTAAAATTTGTTTTTACATATATTTTGGAAAATAAAATTCTATTCAAAGAAACGATGTATGGAAAGGACTTTGTAGCTTATGAATCTGAGTCTGAGGAAAGAGTCACAGACTAACTGGATAGCTACAAAAATTACACATTGAACATGTTGATTGTCAGGTGGTTCTTGGGGTGGCGCTGTTGCTTCAACAGTCCTGAGTGAGCTGCAGCCAGAAGACTCTTTTTCCTATCTGAATGCACTATGGAGGAGGACGTCGGCAACAAGGGCACAACTGCATCTAATATATGGTCCCAGTTACTTGCATCATCCAGTTGGATGTCTTTGAAGGTCAAATGAATGAAGGGCAACCAATGGGGGTTAGCCCCATAGCTTAATGCTGGCCCCCTGACCCCAATGGAGGATGATTACCAACTTTTAAAGCAGGCACTTAGCAAACCACATCAGGGTCAAGTATTTTCAGTCCCATCTAAGGGGCTGACCTTGAATTTTTTTTAGTTGGTTTATAGATTAATAAGGCAAGCCTTATTCATAGACCCAAGTTAGACTGTGTCCCTTTCAATGAGGCCAGGAGAATTTGTTCTGGAGACAAGAGCTATGGGATGGGACACCCAGTGAAATGTTCCTCCATGACTTTTACCACTGTAACCAATCATCACCTGAGTAGATGCCACACCACTATTTTAATTAAGTTAAATAATAATAAGTTAATAAGATAAATAATAACAATAACTAACTACTAGCATTTTCTAGGTGCCTACTATGTGCCGGGCACTGGGCTAAGCACTAGGGTTACAAAGAGAGCCAAAGACAGCTCCTGCTCTCAAGGAGAGATAACAAAGGGGGAGATAACATCCAACCCACTATGTACAAATAAGATAAACAGAGGATGAATTGGAGATAATCTCAAGGGGAAGGCCCCAGCATTAAGGGGGACTGGGAAAGGCTTTTTTGTAGAAAGTGAGACTTTAGCTGAGACTTGACAGAATCCAGAAAAGCCTGGAGGTGAAGAGGAGGCAGAGAATTGCAAGCATGAGGGACAGCCAGTGAAAATGTTCACTCAGGAGATGGTGTGTCTTGTGGAATAGCAAGGAAGTAAGTTCACAGCTGAGAGAAGTGGCAGGGAAGGAATAGCATGGAAGAAGACTGGAAAGGTAGGAAGGGCCCAGGTTATGAAGAACTTAAAAAACCCCAAAGAGGGTTTTCTATTTTATCCTAGAGGAGTCACTGGAGTTTATTGAATGGGGGTGAGGTTTCTTAACCTTTGGCTTTTCTGGCTGGAAAGGCCCAGGGATGAACCCTATGTCTATTGTTTGAGGATGAGCTTCAGCTTAGCTGTAGGGAGATTAATGTTTTTGGCCATAACAACCTGTAAAAACTATCTTCTAAGTTGCAGAGAAGTTGAAATCTGTGTTGGTAAAGGGAGCAGACGAATTGACACAATCACAGTAATAACCTTCATGAATTTACACATAGACAGCCCAGGAGTGTCAGTGTGGTTCCCCATTCCCCTAAGTTTGAAAAATCTCTTTAAAAAAACCAACTAGTTAGAGACAATCGATTCCCTACCTATGCTAAGCCATAGTTTGGTGATAATTTTGGCATGTGTTAACAGACAATGACATCATATGGAAGTGAGAAATGTGTCTCAGATTACCCTAGAAATTGACTTAAGCTTCAGAGAGGATTATGGGCCAAACCTCTGCTAAGTGTGGAAATACCATTACCTCGAAATCAAAGGTAACAGGGAGGGCCTAGCAGGTAACTGTCAACAGGTAAGGGAAGAAGGAGGTACATAAAGGAGGCCTGAGTCAGGATTAAATTCTTCTGGCTTTATTTTTATTTCAGGTTAAAGGGTCAGGCAGAAAAGCAATCCTCAGTGGTCTTTATTTACAGTTATTAGTGCCACAGTTGCTGGAGCGTTGAGAGGAAGAAGGATGGGGCAGGGAGGTTCCCCATCCCAGGGTTTGGTTTGATGACAGACTGAGGTCTTTAAGCTGACCTGAGGGAAAGCTTTGAGGATACTGGCCTCCCAGGCCCTCACAACAGGGCATTCTCATAAATGAAAATTAATGTTTAGAAGGACAACACAAAGCACTTTAAAAGGACATACATCCCCTCTCAGACCTCACACTCAAGGGAAGATACATCTTGATTCTTTACTTCCTCTGCCAACTGAAAAAACTTCTCACCTCCTGGGCTGTGGCTTTGAAAGGGCAGCTAGACCTGAATAAATGGATCCAAGAGTTACAAGTGCAGGCTTTGCAGTGTTCTTGCATACTCTGAGTTTTAACATTTCACTCATCATCTTTCCAAGCCACCACAGCCTGCATGAGTGTCTTAGTTGCTGCTCCCAAAAGAATGGACAATTGGAAAGAAGCAAGAAAAAGCCCAGGTTCCCCAGGTTCCCACACTCTAATTGTCCATTTCTTAGGTTTAATGATAAATGATGCCTATATTGGCAAATTTGAGGTTATTAAAGATCATAGAACGGGGAAAATTGATATAAACTTCAGGGGCAGATTAAACAAGGAAGGAGTCTTCAGGCCCAGATTTGGTTTGCAATTGAAAGATCTGGAAGAATATCCATAGTAATCTACCATCCCATTACATGGATTTCATTGTGCTTACAGTCTTGTGCAAGGAACTGAATCAAGATGAAAGAAAGCACTCTGGAAGAAAACATCCTGGGATTCTTTTTGTGAGGATGTAAAACATGCATATAAATAAAATGTGTCAATGAACTGAAGGAAGGAAAGAAGGAAGAGAGGGAAAAAGATAGAAAGAAAGAAAGAAAGAAAGAAAGAAAGAAAGAAAGGAAGGAAGGAAGGAAGGAAGGAAGGAAGGAAGGAAGGAAGGAAGGAAGGAAGGAAGGAAGGAAGAAGAAAAAAGAAAAAGTTCTGGGTGAGAGAAAAATCACTGTTCAGGCCAGTGAAATTAGAATCAGAACTTAAGCATAAAAGGCTATCATGGAATCATATGGTCTAGCTTCTTCCAGCAGGCAAAATATTATTTTCCTATTCCAGTGCATAGCACTTGTCTAGATGCCTATTCCATAATCTCTGTTTTCCCATAGAGTTGGCTTGGCCCCCTAGGTCAGGTTTGGTAACTTCTTGACCCTACAGCGTTCTCTTCCTCTTCCTCTTCCTTTATAAGGTTTAGAGACAGGCTTGTGGGGTGCCTTTGGAAAGCCCTGGAGCTCTGCAGTCACACTCACCCCTCCTGGTTCTCCTGCCCTCCTCAAGATGCTTTGTTGGGTCATCATCTGTGTCTTTGCCCCCAAGCCATAGATCTCCTCTCTCTTTCTAACAGTGACTGATCTCATTAGCACTGCAAATTATAGAATTTTTAGGGTTGAAAGAGAATTCAGTGGCCATTTAGTGTAACCAATGCTGGGAAAAAGAATCCCTTCTATACCAAATGAAATCATCAAATCAAATGAGACAATATTTGTAAAATGTGCTTGCCATAGTGCCTGGCACACAGTAGGTGCTATATGAATGCTTATTCTCATGATGATCCGAGACAATTCCAAAGGATCCATGATGAACATGTTATCCATCTCTAAGTTGAGAACTGATGAACTCTGAATAAAGATTGAAGCACAATTTAAAAAACTTTCTTTTTCTTACGTGTGTGCTTTCTTTTGCAACATGGCTAATATGGAAACATGTTTTGCATGGGTTCACATGTATAACTGATTTCATATTGCTTGACTTTTCAAGGAGTGGACAAAAGGTTGAAGGGAGGGAGAGAATTTGGAACTCAAAATTTTTAACATTTAAAATTTTTAAGGGGCAGCTAGGTGGTGCAGTGGATAGAGCACTGGCCCTGGAGTCAGGAGTACCTGAGTTCAAATGCGGCCTCAGACACTTAACACTTACTAGCTGTGTGACCCTGGACAAGTCACTTAACCCCAATTACCTCACTAAAAAAAAAATTAAAATTTAAAATGAATTAAAAATTTTATATGTAATTTGGAAATATTTAATGAAATAAATAAAAATATTTTTAAAAATAAATGCTTATTCTCTCCTCTTCCCTTACTCCCCTCTATGCTATAATAGATAAATGGTCATCTGACCTTGACTTGCAGAACCCTAAATGGGAAATCCATGACCTCATGGGGGAAATCTCTTCTACTTTTGGGAAATTCTACTTCTCAAAAAGTTGTTCCTTCACTTAAATTTGCCTTTTTACAACTTCTTCCCATCATTCCTGGTTCTACCTTCTGGAGCAAAGTAAAGGACCCTAATCCCTCTTCAGCTATCATGTTCCTCTATAGTTAATAATAATAATAGCCAGCGTTTATATTCAGCTTAAGGGTTTCTAAAGTGCTTTTTACACAGGCCATCTCACTGATTCTCACAACAACTTGGTGAGGGAAGTGTTATTATTACTTCCATTTTACAATAGAGGAAACTGAGTCTAAAAAGTTTAACACTTGAGTTTTCAAATCAGATATTTACTATCCATGTAAGCCTGGACAAGTCAATTAACCTTTCAGCCTCCGTTTCCTCATTTATGAAATGAGGAAATAATAATTGTACCTACTTCACAGGATTATGGTGAGAATCAAGTGAGATAATATATGTAAAGCTTTATATAAATGGTAGTTGGACATGATTGGAAAAATGACTAAGCAACAAGAACAACAAATTATTATTGCCCAGAATCATACAACTAGTAAATGCCTGAAGCAAGATTTGAACTTAGGTTTTTCTTTCTTCTTCTTCTTCTTCTTCTTCTTCTTTTTTTGTGAGGCAATTGGGGTTAAGTGACTTGTCCAGGGTCACACAGCTAGTAAGTGTTATGTGTCTGAGGCTGGATTTGAACTCAGGTACTCCTGACTCCAGGGCCGGTGCTCTATCCACTGCGCCACCTAGCTGCCCCCAACTTAGGTTTTTCTAACTTAAGTCAACAAGCATTTATTAAACACTTAATATAAATGGTTGTTGGTTGGTTGGTTGTTGGCTTTCATTCTTGAAGAAGACCAAAATGACATCATTATGCTGGAGTCAAGGTACAGTGTTTGACTGTGGCTGATCAGACCAATATAAAGCCAGAGGGCTCTACCACAAATTGGGCACAAATAGTCCATATGAACATTTGGAGTGGAGATGTCTCTAAATCTGCAAATCTCACATTTCTTTTGAGCTGCTGTAATTTTGCTTTGCTCATAGATGCAGCCAAACCATGCTGGGTGGTCCTGTGCCAAGTGTCTCCCATGTGTCATAGTTGATCCAGAGTTCTTCAGAGGGACCTTGAGAGTGTCTTTGTTTTGCTTCTTCTGACTACTATGTAAGTCCTTGCCTTGTGTGAGTTCTCCATAAAATAATCTTTTAAGCAAATGTACATTTGACATTCGAACAACATGGCCAACCCTGGAGTTGTGATCTCTGCTGTAGAGTATGAATGCTTGGCAATTCAGCTTGAGAAAAGATCTCAATGTCCTGTACTTTATCTCGCCAGATGATTTTCAGAATCTTCCTAAGACAATTCAAATGGAAGTGATTCGGTTTCTTTCTTTTTTTTTTTTTGGTGAGGCAATTGGGGTTAAGTGATTTGCCCAGGGTCACATAGCTAGGAAGTGTCAAATGTCTAAGGCCGGATTTGAACTCAGGTCTCCCTGACTCCAGGGCCCGTGCTCTATCCACTGCGCTACCCAGCCGCCCACAGTGATTCAGTTTCTTAGCATGGGACTGGTATACTGTCCAGGTTTCACAACAATGAGGTTAGCAGAATGGTTCTGTAGACCTTCAATTTGGTAGGCAGTCTAATACTTCTTCTCTCCCACGTCTTCCTTTGGAGTCTCCCAAACACTGAGCTAACTCTGGCAATGCATGAGTTACTTCCAAGGTAAATGAACTTATCCACAGTATTCAAAATTTTCCCATTTGCTGTAACCAATGGTTCCATGTATGGATTGTGTGGTACTGGCTGATGGAAAATGTGATTTGTTGGTATTGATTGTTAGGTCAAAATTAGTGTAAGTAGCAGAAATTGATCCAAATTTTTTTATATCTCAACTTCAGAGGTTGCACTGAATACACGATCCTCTGTGAACAAAAAAATCATGCACCAACTCTCCTACCACTTTAGTCTTGGCTTGTAGCCTTTGCACATTAAAGAATTTACCATCAGTGTGGTATGTAGCTGACCTTGGTGCCATTTTCAATCTTGTCAAAGGCAACTGACACATTTATCATGCTAAAAAGCATGGGAGAAAACACATAGCCTTTCTTCACTCCATTGGTGACTGGGAAAACATGAGAGCATCATCTATTATCCAGACTTAACCTAAATATAAGTGAGAAAAAGGACACTCCTTGTCTTCAGTTTAATGTGGGAAAACAACATACAAAATGGATTTGCATGGAGATGGGGTAGGGGAGACGAAGGCACCTTGTTCAGTGGCAGAAAGGTCTGTGAGAAAATTTAAAAGCAAGCAGCAGCTGGGTGGTTCAGATCCCAAAGGCCAACCAGAGTCTCAGTTCCAGTCACTAGAAGCCTGCAGTTCAACACCAAATAGAAGCTTGTGGTTCTGTTACTTTAACAAAGCTTCCTAGCTGGCTAATAGTGTCCAGCAGCAATCTACTGGAACTTCAACTGGGGTAAGCCTACGGGTGTATTGATCAGACTCAAACCCAGATCAAGAACATGTACAGGTCAGCCCAGGAAGGCAGTGCTTAGTCCTCTCTCTGGATCACTGTGGGCATATTAAAAACTTACAGGACCCCAGCCTGACTTGTATTTCAAATCTTGGACTGCAATGCCCTATACCCTGAAAAAACAAAAATAAGACCTAAAAGGACACTTAACAAGACCAATCATGGCCCACTCATTCTCTTCAGGAGGGCAAAGAGCCTGGGTCTAATACAAAATTCAAAATCAGGAAATGGCTGGAAGAATGAGAAAGCAAACAAACAAACAAATAAACAAAAAAAGAATTCCATTTTTAGAGCTATTATATTAGCAGGGACACCCAAGACATAAACCTAGAAACAATAGTATTTTTTTTCATTGAAAATGTTTTAATAAATTAAATGAGAGTACTAAAAGAAAATAATTAGAAAATAATTGAATTCTATTGAAGAAAGAATTGGAAGGAGAATTTACAGTTTGTCATAAGAGATACAAAAACTTACTCAAGCAAAAAAACTCCTTGAAAATCAGAATTGTAAAAGTAGAAGAAAATTACTCCATGAAATAAGAAATATTAAAACAAAGTCAAAAGAATGAAAAATAGAAGAAATGTAAAGTAGCTCCTAGCCTGGCAAATAGTGGGCACATAATAAATGTTCATCCTCTTTCTCTTTTACCCTCTCCTCAGATCTCTTAGAGCCCAAGGGCAAAGTAGAAATAGAAAAAATTCACTAGTCATCTCCTGAAAGAAATTCAAAAATGAAAACTCCCAGGTTCATTATAGCCCAAATCCAAAAGTTTCAAGTCAAAGGAAAAATACTGCAGGCAATCAGAAAGAAAGAATTCAAGTACTAAAAAGCCACTAAAGAGTCAGGATCACACAAGATTTAGCAGCTACCACTATAAAGAAGTGGAGAGCTTAGAATACGATATTGCAGAAGTCAAAGAATATAGGTTTACAACCAAGAATAATTTAGCAAAACCAGTACATTGTAATCTTATACATTGTTCTCCTGATTCTGCTCACATAACTCTGCATTAATTCATATAAGGCACTTTAGTTTTCTCTGAAACCACCCCCTTCATCATTTCTTACAGCACAATAGTATTCCATCACATTGGGATGCC
Organism: Dromiciops gliroides; assembly: GCF_019393635.1. NCBI lineage: Eukaryota > Metazoa > Chordata > Mammalia > Microbiotheria > Microbiotheriidae > Dromiciops > Dromiciops gliroides. The sequence goes on from NC_057862.1 coordinate 663,888,628, forward strand.
ATAATTTGTTCAGTCATTTCCCAGTTGATGGACAATCCCTTAGATTCCAATTCTTTGCTGCTACAAAACAGCTGCTACAAATATTTTTGTATATATGGGTCCATTCCTTCTTTCTTTGATTTCTTTACTCTATTTTATACTTGTAATACTGATTCCTTTAACCCAATCTTTAGACTTTATATTTGTCCCTATTCAATGTCATCTTAACCATTCAACTACCATGAGTGGGGAAGGCAAAGCCAGCCAAGCTGAGGCAGCTAGGCAGCATGAGAGAGAGATAGGAAGAAGCACATTCCAGGTAAATTAAAACAAAGCAGCCACTTTACCACCACTTTTGTCTCATATCCCCACAGAGATACAGCAGTGCCTCCCACTTCACAGGCCCTGTTTCCAGCCCAGACTCTACAGAGATCATCTCAGGAAGCAACTCCTATGTGGATTTGGTCTAGCAACTGCTTCTGTGAATACTGCAACCACAGTTACTAAAGACCCATAAACAAAACTCTTTCCCCAAGCACCCCCCCCCAAAGATCTTGGCATTATCAGATGATTGAACCTTAAAAACTGATTTCATCAGTGGAAATGATGTTAAAGATAATACATCACCACCTGCTTTGCTACAATATAGGTCCTCAGGAGATATAATTGATCATTGCACTGAAAAGCATTCTTAAGCCTTTCAAAGTTGTTTTTCTTTACAATGTTATCCTTTTATAAATTCTTCCACTTCTCACTTCACTCTGTATCCATTCATACCGCCTAAGATTCCCTGCATTTGTCTCTTTCATTCTTATGGCACAATGCTATTCCATGACTTTCATATACCACAATGTGTTCAGTCATTCCCCAACTGAGGGGCAACTCCCTAAAGATTAGTTTTTGCTTTTGCTTTTCCTCCACTTTTAATCCCCCAACATAACTCCCTTCAGGACATGAAACTTGTTTTGTGTGAGACTGCATCCTCCTTGGTATAATCTTCCCTCAAAATCTTCCCCCTTACCAATCACCACTTATTTCCCTGTTATTTGAGATGTTTCTGTACCAAACAATGTATATGTGTATGTGTATGCATGTGTTCAGCTCTCCTGTAGATGTTTCAGATAAGAGTTTCATCTAATGCCTGCTTCCTCCATCCCTCCCCACCATGTTTGTCTATTCTTCTTCTCATGCACTTCAATTGCAACATCTACTCTCTCCCTTTTTCTTCTGTTTATACTAGTGTATTCCTTGTATCCTCCCTTCTCTTTCCCCTCTTAAAACTCTCAGTACAGAACTGATCCGCATCAGAGGTCCTCAGTTTTTAATTGCCTAGGTACCCTTTAAAAATATTAATATTCTGAAGGGAAATTTGATTCTTCTCTCCCTATTCATATGTTAGCATTACATCATCATACAGCCCCTCCCAATTGCTCAATTTATTTATTTTACCTTTCCAGGTTTTTCCTTTCTCCAATATTTCAAAATTCTTTTTCTAGTGCCCCCCTTTCTTATTGCTCATGGGCTGCTGGATGACTTTTTGTGCAGATCTGGAGTAAAAGAGGCCACTTGCTGTTGTTTTTCATTGGATTTATTAATCATTGTTTAGTTTGGTACAAATTTTGGGTTTTTGCTGTCCTAGGTACAGAGGAGTTGGGTGGCTAGCCTCTGTTCAGACAGCCATTTTGGATGAAAGTCTGTGAGTCATATTTAAAGAACCAAAAGCACTGGGCAAATTGCAAAAGGCAATCCCATTTCCCTGCTTTACACTTGATAGTGACTGGGGCAACTAGGTGGCGCAGTGGATAAAGCACCAGCCCTGGATTCAGGAGGACCTGAGTTCAAATCCGGCCTCAGACACTTGAAAGGTACTAGCTGTGTGACCCTAGGCAATTCACTTAACCCTCATTGCCCCGTAAATAAATGAATGAATGAATGAATGAATGAATGAATGAATGAATGAATAAACAAACAAATAAATAAATACACAGTACATTTGATAGTGACTGGCAACAGTTTACACAATGACTGATTTCTAAGAGATAGCATGAGATCTTAGATAGGCATGGCCTTAGACCCGAGTTCAAGTCCTGATTATGACTATAGTGTAACTATAGTGAGTCAGCCAATAAGCATTTATGAAGTAACTATTATGTGCTAAGCATTGGGGATACAAAGAAAAGAAGACAAGATCTTGCCCTCAAGTAGCTCACAGTCTAATGGCAGATATGACATGCAAACAGCTATGTTTATCTATGGACAACATAAAATGAAGAGCATCAAAAGAGGGAAAGGACTAGCATTAAAGCAGATTGGGAAAGGCTTCTTGTAGAAGGTGGGATGTTGGCTGGGACTTGAAGGAAGCCATAAGCAAGTCACTTAACCTCTTAGTGTCCTAAGCTAATATCAAAAATGATAAGTTATAGACAAGTTGATGATCTGCAACAACAGAGGGAGTATCTGTACCAGAAATTCCCTAATGCTAAATAAAATCACATCTAGGAAGGAATGAGTGCCTACTATATGCCAGAACATTATTATATATAGGTAAAGTGATCCCAAATAACTTTTACTAAATAGGTAAAAGCTTCTCCTCTTGTCTACCACTCTCCAGCTGATGATTCTGTGAAATTTCATTTATTTATTTTTTTACAGGGCAATGAGGGTTAAGTGACTTGCCCAGGGTCACACAGCTAGTAAGTGTCAAGTGTCTGAGGCCAGATTTGTACTCAGGTCTTCCTGAATCCATGGCCGGTGCTTTATCCACTGTGCCACCTAGCTGCCCCACTGAGGCTGTTTTTTAAAAATCATTTTTGCATGGTGCCTACCACATAGTAAGCACTTATATGTTTATTGACTTAATGACTGTCATATGATCAGTTAAACAGTCTTTATAAGTTTAAATACCAGGATTAAAAAGTAAGGGAAGAGGGGCAGCTAGGTGGCACAGTGGATAGAGCACCAGCTCTGGAGTCAGGAGAACCTGAGTTCAAGTCTGACCTCAGACACTTAACACTTACTAGCTGTGTGACCCTGGGCAAGTCACTTAACCCCAATTGCCTCACCAAAAAAAAAAAAGTAAGGGAAGATGCTTTGTACAAACCAGGCACTTAATGAATACTTTTCCATTTATATATTGTAGCTGCTTTCTATGGCATCTAGCTTGATGTGTATACATAAACTACTTTCTGCTTTTTTAGTTTAAAGACATTTTAAATCAGATTTGCAAAATACCTGGCAAATACATTCTCTCCAGTCTCTGTTAGGCATTCCATATCTGTAGCCAGGATGCTTTCATTTCTATATTTTTAAGTCATGATCCAAATCTCATTCTCAGAATGAGAAGGGAGGTAGTGTGTATGGGGGTGGTAGTGTCCTTTTCTCAACTTTTCTCCAGGACCAAGTATCTTGAGGAACCCAATTACACAGAGTTCAGTTGGATTTTTTAAAAAAATAATATTTTATCTTTTCCCAGTTACTTGTAAAAACTATTTTTAACATTTAGTGGTTTTAAAATTTTGAGTTCTGAATTCTCTCCTTTCCCCCCCCTTCCATCTTTCCTCCCTGAGATGGCAAGCAATATGATATAGGTTATGCATGTGGAATTATGCAAAACATATTGTGCAAGAAACATAGACCAAGGACTGCCCCCCCACACACACACACAAAGTGAAAAGTAGTATGCTTTGATTTGCATTCAGATTTCATCAGTTCTTTATCTGGAGGTGGAGAGCATTTTCCATCATGAGTCCTTTGGAATTGTCAGAGAGAATAGCTAAGTCATTCATAGTTCTTCATTATACAACATTGCTGTTACTATGTACAATGTTCTCCTGGTTCTGTTGACTTTACTTTGTATCAGTTCATGTTTTTGCGAGTTTTTCTGAAACCATCCTGCTCATCATTTCACAACAATATTGCATCACAATCATATCCCACAACTTGTTCAACCATTATCCATTTGATGGACATCCCCTTGATTTCTGCTATAAATATTTTTGTACAAATAAGTCCCCTCTTCACCCCCCCCCCCCCCCCGCCACCTTTTAAAAATCTCTTTGGGATACAGACTTTTTTAGTGGTATTACTGGATCAAAGGGTATGCACAGTTTTATAGCTCTTTGCTTACAGGGATGGCCTAGTCTATGATCTGTAAATGCTACATTAACTGCAGGTATCTCTACCCCTTCCCCCAAACTCTTGTGGTTCCCTATTACCTCCAGGATCAAATATAAAATCCTATGTTTGGCATTTAAAACCCTTGACAACCTGGTCCCTTGCTACCTTATGAGTGTTTATATGTTTTATTACCCTCAATGTATTCTATGACCCAGTGACACTGGCCTCTTTGCTGTTCCTTGTAGAAGACACTCCATTCCTAGCTTTTGTGCACCCCTCTTCCCCCAGACCCTGTCTCGACCCCCCCCAACCCCCCACCCCCGCTCCGTTCTCTTCCTCATCACTGCCTTCCCAGGCTTAGTTCTAGACCTACCTGAAATTCTACCTTCTAAGGCTTTTCCCATTCTTTGGGTGCTGGCCCTTTGAAATTCTTTTATCTGAATTCGAACATACCTAGTTGTTTGCATGTCATCTCCACCATTAGAATAAGAGCTCCTTGAGGGCAGGGACTGTTCTTATCTTTCTTTGCATTCTCTTCACTAACAATGGGGTCAGGCCTAGTGGTAGACTCTTAACAAATGCTTCTGGACTGACTGGCTGACAGTTCAAAAAGCGTCAGTCTCTAATTCAAAGTGCACCATCTTTTGGTCCCTGATGGTTTCATTCAATGCTCTAACAACCAGATCATGAATTCAGACACATTATACACAGTGTATATTCTCCATACCAGCTCCTGTGATTAAAAGCAGATATTATACCCAACTGAGGTCACATTTCCTGGGACATCCTACGGTAGGTATCCTTTGCACCACAGGGCTGACCACAGAACAGCTTTCTTTTTAGGATGCTAACACCCACCAACCCAGAGATTCAACCAGCTTGGTAAAACTAACTGCCCTGACATTATGCCAAGCTCTGTTGGCATCTTACTGACTACTCATTTCCTTAAAAAAAAACCAAAAACCCTGCAACAACAACACATGTTAAATAACAACAATGACATTCTCATGACCCTGGGCATCCTTTTTACATGTGTTTCCTCTTTCTAGTTTACTCATACAACTCATAGCTTTTCTTTTGCCTGGTAAACTGAGTCTTTTCTCCTTTGGATTCAGAGATTGTGATGTAAATTGGTCACTTTTCCCAGGGCTTTTTACAAACCCCTTAATCGTCTTTCCTCCCCTTTTAAAGAGAAAGCTACCTGGCAAAGAATGAGAAATTGAGGGGATGCCCATCAATTGGGGACTGGATGAACAAGTTGTGGTATATGAATGTAATGGAATACTACTGTGCTATAAGAAATGATGAGCAGGCAGATTTCAGAAAAACCTTTAAAGACTTAACTGGGGGGCAGCAGTGGTTAAAGCACCGGTCCTGGATTCAGGAGTACCTGAGTTCAAATCTGGCCTCAGATACTTGACATTTACTAGCTGTGTGACCCTGGGCAAGTCACTTAACCCCCATTGCCTGCCCCCCCCCAAAAAAAAAGACAACTGGGCTGATGCTGAGTGAAGTGAGCAGAACTGGGAGAACATTGTACACAGTAACAGCAACATTGTGTGATGATCAACTGTGATAGACTTAGCTCTTCTCAGGAATACAATTATCCAAAGGACTGATGGTAGAAAATGTTCTCCATATGCAGAAAAAAGAACTGTGGAATCTGAATGCAGATTGAACCATATTGTTTCTACTTTTTTGAGTTTTTTTTTCCCTTTTGTTCTGATTCTTCTTTCACAACATGACTAATGCAGGAATATTTGTTTTTTGGGGGGGGTTTTGTGAGGCAGTTGGGGTTAAGTGACTTGCCCAGGGTCACACAGCCAGTAAGTGTTAAGTGTCTGAGGCTGGACCTATCCACTGCACCATCTAGCTGCCCCCAGGAATATTTTTAATGTGATTGTACATATATAACCTATATCAGATTGCTTTCTGTCTTGGGGAGGGGGGAGACAAGGGAGGGAGGGAGAAAAATTTGGAATTAAAAATCTTATTAAAACAGATGTTGAAAACTATCTTTACATGTGTGAGGGAAAAATCCATCCTCTTCTCAATAATTCTCAGGAACTCAGCAGTGAGATGACACAGGCTCTTTATTTCATTCTCATGAGAAGGAGGCACCCTAGTGTGCAGCTAGTGGCTGTCCAGAAAGGGGGCTCACAGGCCCTGTTTTATACCCTAGTCCCTAACACAAATGTACCCTCCCCTTTTTCATCACTGGTGGGGTTACAATCTACGTGCAAAAACTAGCTAATCGGAAGGCAGTATTCCCACCCCTCTTCCTTGTATGGGCATAACTCAGGAGTGGACCTTATACTTCCTTATATGGACACAACTCTGGAGCGGACCTTACTGAGACCAGGGCTCCTTGAACCATGTGACTTTGCTAACCTGAGGGGGAGGAGGGGATCTGAGACCTTTGTCCTACAAACAGGTCAGGGAGAGTATGATTGACTGTTATATCCACCTTGAGAGGAGACAATTACCCATTTCTCACAACATGTAACTGGAAAATGATAAAATACTTTTATGATTTAAAAAAAATTAAGAGAAAGCTACCTCCCAGTTCCCTTTATTCATCCCTGGAAACAGTACTGGCTTGGCTTTGCCTCAGGGAGAGGCAGCAGGTACCTTTAGATAGCATCAATTCTTACTTTGAGTAACTAAGGAACCATTTATTGTGTATGACAAAGCTTCTTAAACTATGGGGTCATATGACTGAAAGTGGGGGGGGCGGGTCACAAAAAATTTGGCAGTAAATATTTGATTTGTATACCTGTTTTATATACCTATATACCTGGGGTCATGTAAAAATTTCTCAAGCAAAAAGGGGTTGCAAATGTAAAAAGTTTCAGAAAGCCCTGGTGTATAATAGAAGTTCATCAGATTTACAAAAAAACTCTCCCAGTAACTGAAAATCCTTGGATGATCCCCAATCTTTGACTCAATCAGGGTGCCCCCCAAGCAGATGAGGCTGGCCACAAGGATACTCTAAATTGGTTTTTACTGTTGTTAAGGTGCTATTCTTTTCCTTTGTGAGAGCCCCTTCAACTATGGCCTCTGGAAGTTCCAGTATTTATACTTGCAAATCAATTGTATAGTTAGTTACCCAATTGCCTTTCTCACATGAATAGGGCAGATCTGAATTCCACAGCCCAGCCCTACCTCCCCTTGGACTCTCTAGGGACCAATGGCTCAGAACTAGTTTGACAAAGCAAGTCAAAGTTTTAGAATTAGATGATGCTCTCTTGTCACTCCATCAATCTACTTGATTCAATGGTTCTATGACTAAATAAGTCTGTGCTTATATGAGGTACATTTCCTTCCATTTTAATTCAGATTTTCTTTCATTGACATATGTCATCCAAGAATCAACACAATATTCAAAGGCCTGGGACCATTTGAAGGGGAAAATTAATCTGAAAATTCCCAAGTTGTTTTATTTTACTTTTTTTTTTTTTTGCTGGGCAATGAGGGTTAAGTGACTAGCCCAGTGTCACACAGCTTGTAAGTGTCAAGTGTCTGAAGTTGGATTTGAACTTAGGTCCTCCTGAAACCAGGGCTGGTGCTTTATCCACTGTGCCACCTAGCTGCCCCTCCCAAGTTATTTTAAATTTATGTAAGAAAAAAAAAGTTAACCTCAGTTCAAATCTCCTCTCAGGTGCTTACCAGCTGTGTGGCCCTGGGCAAGTCACATAACCTCTCTGTGCCTCAGTTTCTTTACATGTAAAATGGGGCTAGAATAGCACCTTTCTCCTCAGACATTTATTAGCTGTGTTGGTGTAGGAGGCAAAAAAGGGGTTAACAGAAAAACCTAAGACCTGAGCTCTAATTTAGATCTGAGCTCCAAGAAGGGCTATAACTTACAGACCCCAGCTCTGAAAGGGATTAATGGATAACTTAAAATTTAGGAAACAAGTCAAGGTTCTTGTTCCCCACATTAATCACCACTCATAACAAGAACATAAAGAGGCAGGCCTTAGAGACCTTAACTATAACAAAGACACAAGAGACAGCCTATAGAAATTCTAATTGATAAATGTTAAACTAGGCCTGAGAATGAAAAATACAGAGACAATCTGACCATGGCAAGTTGAGGTGACATGCGCAGAAAAGGCCAAATTTGTTCCCAGATTCACCTTATGATGTGTAAACCCCCAAAACACACCTCCACTGAAAAAGGTACCTGCCTGGGGGTTAGCTTAGGATCCCAGGAACTCCAAATTAGGATAAGCCCTCCCTTGTACCTCCCTAAGGTGGAGATTATTATAATGAGACTGATAATCAATTTATCCATACTATAAATATAATTCTTTCCTTTCCCTATTTGAGAGACACCTCCATGATGCTCTCCCTGTGGTCACTCACAATATTGCAATAAAACTTGGGAAACTGAGTCACTGAGTCTTGTAATTCTTTTGGGATAACTCACAATCAATTTGACCCTAAGCGTGACCCTAGACGAATCACTTAATTTTGCTATATACCTCTGTTTCCTCATCTGTAAAATGAACTAGAGAAGGAAATGGCAAACCATCCAGTATCTTTGCCAAGAAAACCCCAAATGGGGTCATGCAGAGTTGGATGGGACTGAAACAACCAAACAACAACAATCCCATTAGTTGTTCTCTCCTCTGTAAAATGTGTGTGTGTGTGTGTGTGTGTGTGTGTGATAATAATACCTGCAGCACCTATCGCACAGGATTATTGTTTTTAAAAAAAAGACAGAGGGGGCGGCTAGGTGGTGTAGTGGATAGAGCACCGGTCCTGGAATCAGGAGTACCTGAGTTCAAATCTGGCCTCAGACACTTGACACTTACTAGCTGTGTGACCCTGGGCAAGTCACTTAACCCCATTGCCCCGCCAAAAAAAAAAAAAAAGACGGAGTCTGTAAAGTGATACTTAAATGTGAAGTGGCATCATCATCATCATAGGTCTCCTAATTAATTGGTAACTTAATAGGCATCAACATAGCTATCAATGCTTTGGATTTATGCCCCGGGGAGAGAAGCATAGGTTTTGCTGTTGTTGTTTGTCCTTCGTTTTTCGAAAAGGACCATGACATGGGGGGATGTCATGACTTACACTGAATTGGATTTAAGTCAGGGAGGGCTCCAGAGCCATCTGGGTCCAGTGGCCATGCATGTGTGTATGTATGTATGTAATCAGGATGACTGGAGATGGCCCTGGATGTTTTAAGGCAATTGGGGTTAAGTGACTTGCTCAGGGTCACACAACTAGTAAGTGTCTGAGATGACATTTGAACTCAGGTTCAAGATGAATGTCTATTGAATTGAAATCAAGGCATCTGAATCAAAATCTTACCTTTCATCCAGATTAGTACTGTGATTATGGGCAAGTCGATCTGCTCATCAGCTTTCTGGAGAAGCTAAGATTGGAGCTGTCCACTTCACAGGCTTGTTATGAGGGAAGCACTTCAAAAGCTTAAAACAATAAAAATGTGAGCTGTAGAAGAACTTGAATGATGACACTGTTACAGCAGAATACAATAGGCATTTGGAATTTACAGAGTACTTTAAAATTTGCAAATTGATTTATAGGATGAATAAAAAAATATTAAGCCCTGAAGGAACAAACAAATAAGGAAGAACGCCTGATTTCTGGGAGCTCACATTTTAATTTAGGAGATAACACATATAGAAGTTTAAGTCACATGGAAAGGTCCCATGGTCCTTAAGATAAAGTGGCAAAGCAGATGGTCATACTTAGTCATTTAATGGCATTTCCATTGATGAAATCATATACGTTTCTAGTGTTGGACTATTTGACAGTGTCAAGGCCTTTAGTGGGAAGAAAGTGTTTGGTTTGGTTTGGTTTGTTTCCTGAGCTATCAGAAGTTAGCTGTAGGGGCAGCTAGGTGGCACCAGCTAGATAGATAGATAGATAGATAGAGCACCAGCCCTGGATTCAGGAGGACTTGAGTCCAATTCCACCTCAGACACTTGACACTAGCTGTGTGACCCTGGGCAAGTCACTTAACCCCAATTGCCTCGCCCCCCCCCAAGTTAGCTGTAGCACTTCCCTCTCCTTTCCCCCAACCCTTCTAGAAGCAGTTGCCAGGTAATATCTTCCTAGGGATTCTTTCCTGGGATGATGGCTACAAGAGATGGCCTGAGCTGGAAGACAGGGTTGTGATACTGTCATTCTTGGGCTTATGTACCAGCTCCTGTCAGTTAGTCAGCAATTGGTGGTGAGGAGGGTGTACTTCCTTCTCTAGAGTGATTGCTCCCCTCTATGATGGCTATGGGGCCTAGGCTGGAAGCAGTATTGCTATACCCAAGCCTCTTGGATTCAGGATCCTGTCAAAGCAGGGGAAAAAAACAACAACAAAAGCCCTTGTCTGTTTCATGTCCTAAATGGGTTCCTCTGCAACACTCTTACCTTCTGTTCCAATGAGAGAAATCCATAAAACATGTTCTCCTCAGATTAGGCAGGCCACATTGTTCAAGTTCCAGGGGCCTCCTTCCCCCTCCCTTCTCTTCTTTTCCCTGCTGAGCTAGCAGTACATGTTTAGGAGTTAATATGAAGTAGGAGTGTTGAGAAGAGTATGCATCTGAAGTAGGCAGTCAATGGTGAAATGGGGGAGGGACTCTCTGCATTGGAGACACAATAAAGGGCTTGCCGCAACAAGCTCACATTGCACAACTTTCTTGAAAGTGTGTGTCCTTTCTTGCAAGAGTGTAATAGCCTTCCTGCTTTGCACCAGAACCGAGAGTCCTGCCTCAGTTTACCCATTTCTTACACCCAACAAGAATATAGGAGTAAAGTGAAAACTAATAAAGAATTTCTCAGAAGTCCCTCGAGAGGAAGGATTATTTCATGTTTGTTGTTCTATCCCATGGGTTTAGAACAGTGCTTGGCACATAGTAGGTGCTCAACAAATACTGGTTGATGGACTGATTTGAAATAATAACAATAATGATAGCTTGTATTTGTCTCTATTGGATTGTGAGCTCCTTTAGGGCAGGGATTTTCTTTTGCCTTTTTTGTATCCCTAGCACTTAGCACAGTGTAGGCATATAGTAGGCACTTAAATGTTTATTGATTGACTATGTAGAGTTTATCTCTAAAGCTGGCTTGCTTAGCCTGGGGTCTCTGAACTTTTTTTTAAAAATGGAATTGGTTTCCTTTGTAAGCCCAGGTATTTTATTTGTCCTTAAAAACATGATTCTGAGGAGTCTCAGGGAGGCTTCACCACATTGTCCTAGGGATCCAAGACACAAAAAAAGTTTAAGATCCCAGAAAGTCTAAGGCCTCAAAGTTCATTTTTTTTAATAATAAACATTTTTATTTAAAGTTTTGAGTTCCAAAAATAAATAATAAAATTTTGAGTTCTAAATTTTATCCCTCCTTCTCTCCCTCCCCTTACCCCTCCCTAAGGCAGCAAGCAATCAGATATAGGTTATACATATGCAATTCTGTAAAACATTTCCATATTAGTCATTTTGTATAAGAAAATGAATAGGGGCAGCTAGGTAGCACAGTGGATAGAGCACCGGCCCTGGATTCAGGAGTACCTGAGTTCAAATCCGGCCTCAGACACTTAACACTTACTAGCTGTGTGACCCTGGGCAAGTCACTTAACCCCAATTGCCTCACTAAAAAAAAAAAAAAAAAAGAAAATGAATAAAAGAAAAAAATGAAAGAAAGTGAAAAATAGTATGCTTCAGTCTGTGTTCAATCAATATCAGTCCTTTCTTTGGAGGTAGATAGTATGCTTCATCAATAGCTAAGTCATTTACAATTCTTCATCAAACAATATTGCTGTCTCTATGTCTCTGTGCTCACTTCATTATACCTCATTTCATACATGTCTTTCCAGGCCTTTCTGAAAACATTCTTCTTGTCATTTATGATAGCTCAATAATGTTCAATCACCATCATATACCACAGCGTGTTTAGGCATTCCCCAATTGATGGGCATTACTTTGATTTCTAGTTCTGAGCCATTACAAAAAGAACTGCTTAAATGTTTTTGTGCAAATACATCTTTTTCTCTTTTGGGGGATGTCTCTCAGAGCTTATTCTAATAATATCATAGGGTCATCCAAAGACAGATGAATAAGACTGTTTTAGGTCACATGCCCAAAGGCCACATATCTGCATCAACAATTAACATCAAAACTTCCATCATTACTTAGTAAGAAAAGGTCTATATGATCAGTTCTTAGCCTCTCACAGTCCACCTTGATCTTAACCTCTGTTAGGGTGTCTGGGGGAGGGTGGATGATTTAGCAAGGTTGAGAAGAAGGTGACTTCTTTTTGCTTTTTTTCCATGGTAGGATTGGAGGTAACTGGTTCTAAGTAGGACTGGACTTGATTTATTTTAATGTGAAGGTATTGGGGAAAGGTGGGGTTGGGGGTAGGAGTGACATTTGGCTTTGAGGAAGTAAAAGTCAGCTGTTTAAAAGTGTGAGATTAAACACACACTCCAGGTGTTTTGAAAGAAGTTTCCCCAAAGAGTCTGCAGCCAGCATTCCTTTGCATAGCTTACCTAAGAAAAGTGTCTCTTCTGACTTAGGAAGATTCAGTAAGAAATTGCCATTCCTGATCCCAGCATCTTAATCTCTCCCCATTTGCTAACAATAGAAAAAAGCCCACCTGACAAAGGTGTCTAGCTAATGGCTAGGGTTCTTTTCTACCTTGTGAGAAGCCATAAAGGGATATTTCATTTAATTTCTTTCCTGAAATCTAAAAGCAGACCTGGGAAATCTAGCTCACCTGATCTGGGTTCTTCTTGGAAGTGAGAAATTACAACAACCACAGCTCACAAGATGTTTTCGTGAAAACAGTCCTGTATACATTATTATCCCCAGTTCAACTGTGGTAATCATTTAGATTAGTAACAATTTACCTAATTGTCACCCAACTGGTCAGTGATGAAGCAGAGACCTGGAACCCAAGTCCAGTTCTCATTCCATTATCCCATTCTACTTGTGCTTTAAATGGAATAGATGATTTTTTGTGAAATTTATAGCTGAGATTGTCAATAAAAACAACTTTGAAATAATAGCTAAGAATAATAGCTAACATTTATATAGCATTTGTTACATGCCAGGCTCTGTGCTTGCACTATTATTATCTCAGTTTTAAAGATGAGAAAACTGAGGCAAATACAGGTTATGTGACTTGTCTAGGGTCTCACAGCTAGTAAGTATCTGAGGCCAGATTTGAATTTGATCAATGCAGTGACCAGTTATTACTTAAGAGGACTGATGAAGAAGCAGGGAATCTACCTGTGGACATAGCAGTAATAGACTTAGATACAGAATAAGACATACATTTGCTTTCTCAATGTAGGAATTTGCTTTGCTTGATTATGCATATTTGGTGTAAAATTTTAAAATTTCATTTTAGTTTTCAATTAAAAAGTATTTCTCTTCCTCTCACCAACCCCCGATTTTAATTAATTAATTAATTAATTCATTTATTTAAGTTTTTTTCCAGAGCAATGAGGGTTAAATGACTTGCCCAGGGTTACACAGCTAGTAAGTGTCAAGTGTCTGAAGCTGGATTTGAACTCAGGTCTTACTGAATCCAGGGCCATGCTTTATCCACTGCAGCACCACCTAGCTGCCCCCAACCAACCCCCAATTTAAAAGAAAAAGAAAAACAAAATCCTAGTAAGAAATATATATAAAAGATAAAGAAAAAAAAAAGGGGCAGTTGGTGGTGCAGTGGATAGAGTACCAGCCCTGGAGTCAGGAGTACCTGAGTTCAAATCCGGCCTCAGACACTTAACATTTACTAGCTGTGTGACCCTGGGCAAGACACTTAACCCCAATTGCCTCACTAAAAAAAAAAAAAAGATAAAGAAAAATATTTTGTTACAAGGATTTTATAACAAATTTGTTAAAAAAGATTTCATTTTTCTTTTTCTTCCCTTAAATTGGTGGGTATAGATAGGAGAGAGAGAAAATAACTAGCATAACAAATATGTATACATTATTTGTTAAAATTATTTTGTCTTTTGTTTTTGTTTATGTATAATAAATAAAATTTGATGACAGGAGGGAGACAGGAGGGAAAAGGGTCTAGGGATAAGGTTGTCCTGTCCCACTCCTCCTGCCCCCCCCCAAAAAAAAAAGAAAACAAAGACTGGAAGGCCATTAAGGCATTTTTTTTAAAAAGCACAGAAGAAAACATAAGGAAGGGCAGAAGGAATTCCAGACAAGCCTGACAGCTTTGAAAGTTACATGTTGAATTTATTAAACACTTAAAAAGAAAAGCAAACTGAATGTAATAGAGATTCATAATTTCATATATAATCCTGTTTTTTTTGTTCTCCTAGGCACTTAGAAACACTAATTTTATTTGCTGTTTGTTAAATTCAAAATGAAACGTAGTAAGAATTTAATTAGGAAAAAGACTGAAAAAAATCATAGTTAAGGTTAGGTTTCTAGACCTGCTCTGAAATGGAATATGTCCTTTCTTTTAGTCTATATCTAATCCGGCTTTTAGACAAATCTATTCCACTTATCTACCACTCTATTTCTCAGGCAGTACTAGATTGTTTTGATGATTATCACTTTGTAATACATTTTGAAATCTGGTACTGCTAGGCCACCTTCCTTCACATTCCACCCCTCCCCCCCCCACTGATTCCCTTAATATTCTTGACCTTTTGTTCTTGCAGATGAATTTTATTATTTTTTTCTTGCTCTGTAAAATAATTCTTTGGTAGTTTGATTGGCATGGCATTGAATAAGTAAATTAGTTTAGGTAGAATTGTCATTTTTATTATGTTGGTTTGGCCTACTCATGAGCAACTAATATCTCTTCAATTTTTAGACCTGTGTTCAATTGTGTGAAAAGTATTTTGTAATTATGTTCATATAGTCCTTGGGTTTATCATGGTAGGGAGAATCCCAAATTTTTTTATAATGTCTGTAGTTGCTTTTTTTTGTTTTGTTTTGCGGGACAATGGGGGTTAAGTGACTTGCCCAGGGTCACACAGCTAGTAAGTGTCAAGTGTCTGAGGCTGGATTTGAACTCAGGTACTCCTGAATCCAGGGCCGGTGCTTTATCCACTGTGCTACCTAGCCGCCCCCTGTAGTTGCTTTAAATGGAATATCTCTTTCTATTTCTTACTGCTGAGTTTTGTTGGAATATATAGAAATACTGATCATTTAGGTGGGTTTATTTTATGTCCTGCAACCTTGCTAAAGTTATTGTTTCGACTAATTTTTAGTTTACTTTTTTAGAGTTAAGTCTACCAACATATTATCTGCAATGAATGATATTTTTGCTTCTTCATTGCTTATTTTTATTCCTTCAATTTTTTTTCTTGTCTTATTGCTATACCTAGTATTTCTAGTACAATATTGAATAATTGTGGTGAAAATGGTTATCTTTGCTTCACTATTGATCTTACTGGGAAGGTTTCAATTTTATCTCAATTGCAGATAATGTTTCTTCTTGGTTTTAGATAGTTCTTACTTGTCATTTTAAGAAAGACTCAATTCATTCATATGCTTTTTAGTGTTTTTAATAGGAAGGAGAATTGTAATTTGTCAAAAGCCTTTTCTGCATCTATTGATATAATCATATTATTTTTTGTATTATTGTTATTGATATGTTCAATTATGCTGATCGTTTTCCCAATATTGATCCAATCCTGCATTCCTGGTATAAATCTCACCTGTTCATAGTGTATGATCTTTGTGATATAGTGCTATAATCTCCTTCCTAGTATTTTATTTTTAAAATTTGCATTGATACTCATTAAAGAACTTGATCTATAGTTTTCTTTTTCTGTTTCTGTTCTCCCTGGTTTAGGTACTAAAACCATATTTGTGTCATAAAAGGAATTTGGTCTCTCTCTTTACTTGTATTTTCAAATAGTTTATATAGTATTGGGATTGTTCTTTAAATGTTTGGTAGAATTCACTTGTGAATCCATCTGGTCCTTGGAATTTAAAATTAAAAAAAAATTTTTTTTGTTACATTTTAAGTTCCAAACTGTCTCCCTCCCTCCCTTTTGCTTTGATTTTCATTTTGGTGTTTAACTGGAGATTTAAAATTTTTCTTTTTCTAGTTTTTTTTTTTTAGTTGCATGACCAATTCATTTATCTACATTTTCGCTTTTTTATTGATATACATATTTAGAGATATAAAATTTCCCCTAAGTACTGCTTTGACTGCATCCCCCAAATTTTGGTATGTTATCTCATTGTTGTTAGTCTCTTTAAGGAAATTATTGTTTCTATTATTTGTTCTTTGATGCATGTGTCCTTTAGGATTATGTTATTTAGTTTCTGATTAATTTTTTTTTTTTTAGTGAGGCAATTGGGGTTAAGTGACTTGCCCAGGGTCACACAGCTAGTAAGTATTAAGTGTCTGAGGCCGGATTTGAACTCAGGTCCTCCTGACTCCAGGGCCGGTGCTCTATCCACTGTGCCACCTAGCTGCCCCTGATTAATTTTTAATCTATGTTCCACAGATTTTTATTGAATGTATTTTTTATTGCATTGTGTTCTGAAAAGGGTGCATTGAATATTTATGCTTTTCTGCATTTATTTGTGAAGTTTTTGTGCCCTAATACAATGGTCAATTTTCTTTGAATGTGCCATGCACACCTGAGAAAAGGCACACTCCTTTTCATTCCCATTTAATTTTCTTCAGAGGTTTATTATAGCCAACTTTTCTAAAAATCTGTTCATCTCCTAAACTTTCTTATTTTATCATTAGATTTATCTAGCTCTGAGAAGTGAAAGCTAAGGTCTCTCACTAGTCTAGTTTTGTTGTCTATTTAAACTTGTAACTTTTATCTTTTCCTTTAATAATTTGGATATTATGCTTTGTTACATATATATATATATATATATATATATATATATGAGAAAATAAGGTCTTTAATCAGGGAAGAGGAATTATAGCCTGTGATATCACAAAGCAAAATGCTAGGAATACCCCTACATATATATATTTTGGTGGGGTGAGGTAGTGAGGGTTAAGTGACTTGCCCAGGGTCACACAGCTAGTAAGTGTCAAATGTCTGAGGCCGGATTTGAACTCAGGTCCTCCTGAATCCAAAGATGGTGCTTTACCCACTGCACCACCTAGCTGCCCCCCTTACATATATTTTTCTTTCTTTCTTTCTTTTTTTGGTGAGGCAATTGGGGTTAAGTGATTTGCCCAGGGTCACACAGCTAGTAAGTGTCAAGCATCTGAGGTTGGATTCGAACTCATGTCCTCCTGAATCCAGGGCTGGTGCTCTATCCACTGTGCCACCTAGCTGCCCCTACATATATTTTTAGTACTAATACTATTTCATTGTCTATTGTACCTTATAGCAAGATGTAGTTTCCCTCCCTCTCTCTTTTAATTAGGTCTATTTTTGCTTTTACTTTGCCTGAGATCAGGATTGCTATACTTGCCCTTTCTACTTTAGCTAAATCATAATAGTTTCTATCCAGCCTCTTATTTTAACTCTCTGTGTGTATCTCTTTTTCTTGTGTGTTTTTGTAAACAACATATTGTTGTATTCAGGTTTCTAATCCATTCTGTTATCTGCTTCCATTTTATGGGAAAATTCATCTTATTCACATTCACAGTTTTGTTTACTAATTGTGCTTTTCCTTCCATTCTATTTTCTTCTATTTGTTCTTCTCTCTCTTTTTACTCAAAGCCTGGTCAGAAGTCTGTTTTTACTTCTGACAGCTGCTTCCCTTAATTTCCCCTCTCTTTAACAGCTCCTCCCCACCCCCGCCCCCCACCTTTCCCTCCTACTTCCCTGTTGGATAAGATAGATTTCTATACCTAATTAAATGTGTGAATTGAATTGTATGTATGTGTATATGTACACACGTATGTATGTGTGTATGTATTCTTTCCTTTTTGGACCAATTCAAATGAGAGTGAGGTACAGGCTTTATCTGCTCCAACTTGCAGCATTTTCCTCTCTACTGTAAAATCTCTTGCTTGAAAGCCTAGTCTATGTGAAATAATTTCCCCTGTTCTTCCTGCCCCTTCCCACTTTTCTCAGTGCATTCCTCTTCCTTAACCCCTTCATTTTTTTTGAGATCACCCCATATCCTCATATTCATGCCTTCTGTCTATGTAGACACCCTTCTAACTACCCTAGCAATGATAAAGTCCTTAGGAGTTACATGTATAATTTTCTCATATAGAAATATGAACAGTTTAACCTTATTGAATCCTTTATGATTTTTCTTTCATGTTTACCTTTTTTTTTTTTTTTAGTGAGGTAATTGGGGTTAAGTAACTTGCCCAGGGTCACACAGCTAGTAAGTGTTAAGTGTCTGAGGCCGGATTTGAACTCAGGTACTCCTGACTCCAGGGCCAGTGCTCTATCCACTGTGCCACCTAGCTGCCCTTTGTGTTTACCTTTTTATACTCCTCTTGAGTCTTGTGTTTGAATTTCAAATTTTCTTTCAGCTCTGGTCTTTTTATCAGGAATGCTTCAGAGTCCTTTATTTCATTGAATATCCACTCCTCCTTTTCCCCTGAAGTGTTATACTGTGTTTTGCTAAGTAGGTTATTCTAGGTTGGAAACCATAGCACCTTTGCCCTCCAGAATATCATATTCCAAGCCCTTTCCTCCATTTAAGTGATGGCTGCTAAATCTTGTGTGATCCTGACCATGGCTCCATGATATTTGAATGGTTTCTTTCTGCCTGGTTTAAGTATTTTTTTTCTTTGATCTGGGAACTCTCTAAGTTGGCTGTTATATTCCAGGGAGTTTTCATTTTTGAGATCTCTTTCTAGGGGTGATTGGCAGGTTCTTTTAATTTTTACTTTGCCTTCTGGTTCCAGGAGATCAGGGCAATTTTCCTTTATAGTTTCTTAAACTATGATCTCTAGGCTCTTTCTTTCATCATCACTTTTAGACAATCCAGTAATCCTTAAATTATTTCTTCTCAATCTATTTTCTAGGTCAGTTGTTCTTCCAATGAGATATTTCATATTTTCTTTTATTTTTCATTCTTTTGACTTTTTTTGTTTGTTTCTTGATGTTTCATGGAGTTATTAACTTCCAATTGCCCAATTCTAATTTTTGAGGAATTATTTTCTCCAGTGAGCTTTTGTACCTCTTTTCTACTTGGTCAATTCCATTTTTGAGGTATTACTTCCTTCAGTATTTTTTGTGCTTCTTTTACCAACCTGTTTCATTTTTATAATTTTTTTGTGGAGCAATAAGGGTTAAGTGACTTGCCCAGGATCACACAGCTAGTAAGTGTCAAGTGTCTGAGGCTGGATTTGAACTCAGGTTCTCCTGACTCCAGAGACAGTGCTTTATCCACTGTACCACCTACCTGCATCCACCCCTTTTAAAAATAATGTTCTTGGGGTCCTCTTCATTCCTCCATGAGGCCCTGGTCATACAGGGGTTCTTCATTTGAGGTTTGGCAAAAACTATTTGGATAAATGTATTTCAATAGAACCAGTTTCCTTTGTAATCCTATTTATTTCATTTTATGCATTTAGAAATGTGATTCTGAATGGGGCAAGTCACTTAACCCCCATTGCCTGCAAAAAATAAAAAATAAAAAAAATAATGTTCTTGCACTGATCTCATTTCTGCTTCCAGTTTTTTCTCCTACCACTCACTTGATTTTTAAAATAATTTTTAAAGTTCTTCTAGGAATTCTTATTGAGGCTTTAATTGTAGCTATTTGACATTATTATCTTCTTCTCGGTTTGTGTTTTGATCTTCCCTATCACCATAGTAATTTTTATGCCTGGGCATTTTTTTGTTATTATTTGCACATTTTTCTAGCATATGACCTGACTTTGAACTTTATGTTAAAATTGTTCTGTGTTCTCAGGTGGGGGACCATTGTCTCAAGCTTAATGTGTGTATGTGTGTGTGTGCTATTGTTTTCAGAGCTAGTTCTGGGATTTTGGAAGTTTTTGGTGCTTGCAAGATGATGTTATCTGGGGAGAGTTGTGACTGCTCTCTTTCAAATGGAAGTGATACTTGTCCTCAGAGACCCTGATCCCTTGTGATAGAATATGATACTACTCCTTGGGACTCTTATTCCCTTGGACTGCAAGAAATACTGCTCTTCTCCACCTTAGAACTGCGGCCCAGAAAAGGATATAGGCAATGGAATTTCTAAGAGCTCCCTATACTGCACAGGAGGCCCCTGTGATTTCTTTCTTACCAGGTGGCAGATTCCCTTACTGTCTCTGGCCTGAAAGCTTCCAAAGCTTCTGCTGCTGTTGATGTTACCCCAAAGCCCATAGCTGGTATTGCTGTCATATGAACTCTGGGCCAACCCCCACCCCAATGTCACAGATTTCTCTTTCTGACCTCCTAAATTATCTTGGACTGGAAAAAATGTCTCCCCAACCTTTTGTTGGTTTGACCTCTTCAAAAATCAATTTGAGATGGGGCAGCTAGGTGGTGCAGTGGATAGAGCACTGGCCCTGGATTCAGGAGGACCCGAGTTCAAATCCAGCCTCAGACACTTAACACTTACTAGCTGTGTGACCCTGAGCAAGTCACTTCACCCCAATTGCCTCACCAAAAAAAATATATATATCAATTTGAGGCAATATTTTAAAGTTGTTTGGAGGGGGAGTGCTAGGAGAGCTTGTTTGTGTCCTCTACCATCTTGACTCTGCCCCTGGAAGTTCTCACACATGAATTTAGAAGTGAATTTGGTTGTAGAATAGGCAAGGAGGAAACAAAACTATCACTCTTTGCAGATGATATGATGGTATACTTAAAGTATCCTAGAGAATCAACTCAAAAATTACTTGAAACAATTAACAACTTTAGCAAAGTAGCAGGATATAAAATAAATCCACATAAATCATCAGCATTTCTATACATGACCAACAAAGTCCAGCAGCAAGAGATAGAAAGAGAAATTCTATTTAAAGTAATGGTAGATAATAGAAGTGAATTTGGTTGAAGAAAATGACTTGCAGCAACTGTTTTAAGTTGGAGTCCACTCTATCCTGGGCCTGAAATGGTAAAGGGAGAAATGTGCCCCCACCCCCACCCCCGCCAGTGTTGGGTGAAATATAGTTGTTCTTTTATTCTTGCCATACTTTCTCATTAAATATCCCTTTGTAAAATCAAATTGATTTGATTGGTTAAATCGTATTAGAGAACTAATTCCAGAAGGGTATTGATAACATTAAGAGAGATACTAGAGGGGCAGCTAGGTGGCGCAGTGGATAAAGCACTGGCCTTGGATTCAGGAGGACCTGAGTTCAAATCCAGCCTCAGACACTTGACACTTAACTAGCTGTGTGACCCTGGGCAAGTCACTTAACCCTCATTGCCCTGTAAAAACAAACAAACAAACAAAAAAAGAGAGATACTAGAAAACAGTAAACTGGGGGAAAACTTTTTACAAGAAGTTTTTCTGATAAAGGTTTAATTTCTTAGTTACATAGGGAAATTAGACAAATTCATAAAAACATGAGCCATTCTCCAATTGGTAAATTGTTAAACGATGTGAACAGGCAGTTTTCAGACAAAAACAGTTACCAAAAATCACACACACACACACACACACACAAATGCCCTAAATCACTAATAATTGTTGTGCCTGTCATGTCCAATTCTTCATGATACTATTTGGGATTTTCTAGGCAAAGATACTGGAATGGCTTGCTACTACCTCTTCCAGCTCATTTTAAAGATGAGGAGACTGAGGCAAACAGGGTCAAGTGACTTTTCCAGAGTCACACAGCTAGTGTCTGAGGTGAAATTTGAACTCAGGTCTTTCTGACTCGAAGCCTGGTACTCTATCCATTGTGCTACCTAGCTGCCCTGACTGATCATTAGAGAGAAATGGAAGTTAAAACAACTCTGTGCTATCATCCTACACCTACCAGATTGGCTAACATGACAGAAAATGAAAATGATAAATGATGGGGGGGATATGGAAAAATTGGGACACTGATGCACTGTTGGCGGAGCTGTGAATTGGTTCAACCATTAGGGAGAACAATTTGGTCCTATGACCAAAGGGATATCAAATTGTACATATCTTTTTACCCAAAAATACCACTACTAGGTCTGTATCCCAAAGAGATCAACAAAAAGAGAATAGGATTAATATATACAAAAAATATTTATAGCAGCTCCTTTTGTGGTGGCAAAGAATCGGAAACTGAGGGGATGCCCATCAATTGGGGAATAGTTAAACAGAGTACTATTGTGCTGTAAGAAATGACAAGCAGGATAGTTTCAGAAAAACCTGGAAAGACATATAAACTGATGCAAAGTGAAGAGAGCAGAATTAGGAGAACATTGCACAAAGTAACAGCAATAGTTTAATGAGGATTAACTGTGAAAGACAATTATTCTGATCAATAAGATGATCCAAGATAATTCCAAAGGACTCATGATGAAAAATGCTAACCACCTCCAGAGAGAGAATTGATAAACTCTGAATGCTGATTGAAGCATATTATTTTTACTTTCTTTATTTTTCTTGCCTTTTTTTGTAACATGGCTAACATAACAATGTTTTGCATAACTTCATGTGTATAATGGGTATATTTCTTGCCTTCTCAGTAGGTGAGGAGGTGGGAAGGAAAGAATAGATTTTGGAACTGAAAATAATGGTGGTGTTTTTTTTTAAAGAGAGATACTGGAGATTGATGATTGAAGAAAACACTTTGGAATTAGGGCTTGAGCTGATGGAATTAGAGAAAGACACACCAACCCCTCAGGGAGAGGCAGCTAGTTTTCTCTGGGGGACCTGATTCATCAATGTGAGTGAGAATTGGGATAGGATGTCCTCCCCACCCCAGCTACTCTTTGTAACAGCAACTACAGTGCCTTACACATACCGCAACGGTCAAGGAAAATAACTTAATACAATCTTTCTCTGCTGCAAGCTCTCTTTTATCCCTAAGCCTATCCTTGGTACCATGATCATAAAGTGGACCTTCTCATTCTCTGGCTGGCTTATTCCATCTGATATATTTAATAATTTTTTCTAATTGTGGTTGGAGTCTATTTTGGACAACTGACCTGCCTTTTTTGGTGAGTTTCCCTTTTCTCTTCAACTGAGCTCTCCTCTTTTTTTCCTTCTA
This sequence comes from Dromiciops gliroides, assembly GCF_019393635.1. Lineage (NCBI taxonomy): Eukaryota > Metazoa > Chordata > Mammalia > Microbiotheria > Microbiotheriidae > Dromiciops > Dromiciops gliroides. Next base: position 663,911,773 of record NC_057862.1, read on the forward strand.
AATTTGTTTTCCTTGTTATTTTTTGGGGGGTGGGGAGGTAAGTGACTTGCCCAGAGTCATACAGCTAGTAAGTGTCTGAGGGTGGATATAACTCAGGGCCTTCTGATTTCAAAGCCAGTATTCTATCTATTATTGCCAGTTAGCTGCCCCTTCCCTTCATTCTGATAGCCTTTGTTTTGTCTTTGATATTCAGCCACAGCCAAGTTAATTTCTATTCTTCCTAGTATCCATCCCAAAAATCTGTCACATGCTTTGAATGAGGCATTAAAAATATTCTCTACATTTTCCATGAGTTGTTGTTTTTTTGTTTTTTGTTTTTTAGTGAGACAACTGGGGTTAAGTGACTTGCCCAGGGTCACACAGCTAGTGAGTGTTAAATGTCTGAGGCCGGATTAGAACTCAGGTACTCCTGACTCCAGGGTCAGTGCTCTATCCACTGCACCATCTAGCTGCCCTTTCCATGAGTTTCTAAACTCTCTTTATCAGCCCCCTCTTGTGCCTCTGCCAAGACATTTCCAGTTTTTAAAAAATCATATTTTCCTTTTCTAAAACTTATTAAATCAATCAACAAGTACTAGAACCTTTCCCAGTAAATACAGGAGTATAGCAAGGATACCCACTCTTCTCCCTATAATTTGATATAGTTCTAGACATGCTAACAATAGCAATCAAAAAGAGAAAGCAATTAAAAGCATAAAGAGAGGTAAAGACAGGACTGTGCTAAACCCCTCTAGTACCAGCTGAATAGAGCCAATTGTTAAATTTTTAGTGTGAGCATGTACATCTTAGAAGTAGGAAACATTACAGAAAAGGGGTTCATTTATCATTTTGTTGATTGTCCAGATTAAATTTAAAAGTATGTCACGCATACACGTTTTCTGGTTGTTAAACATTTAGCATCATGCCCTTGGATACAAAGGAAATAAAACTATCCTTATTTGCTGATAATATAACAGCTTGCTTAGAAAATTCCAGTGAATCAGCAAAAATACTAATTAAGACAATAGCTTTAGCAAAGTTGCTGGCTACAAAATAAATTCTCAAAAAAATCAGAAGGATTTCTATGCTATAATAGCAAAATCCAAGAGGCAATAATAGGAAGGGAAATCCTAATAAAAATAAATACAAAATAAAATATCTGAGGATCAGATCTCTACCAAATACCAAAGTACAGGAATGATTGGAGAGGGTGGTAGAACCTCTATTAGAGGAGACCACTAGGGGCAGTCAAATCATCATTTTCCATCTGGCTGAGGTTGCACTTTTTTGGACTCTGTTATGCCCTCCACAATGAGCAACTCTACCCAATACTTCAGCTTCTGTTTATGTGTGGTTGTTCCTCATTAGACTGAGAATTCATTATTTCTATATATTACCAACAAAGTCCAGCAACAACAGATGGAAAGGAAAATTCCATTTAAAATAACTATGGACATAGGGCGCAGCTAGGTGGCACAGTGGATAAAGCACCAGCCCTGGATTCAGGAGGACCTGAGTTCAAATCCAGCCTCAGACACTTGATACTTACTGAGCTGTGTGACCCTGGGTAAGTCACTTAATCCTCATTGCCTCCCCCCATCCCCAATAAAATAAAATAACTGTAGACAATATAAAATACTTGGGAGTCTACCTTCCAAGACAAACCCAGGAACTATATGAACAGATCAATAAAACACTTTTTACACAAATAAAGTCAGATATAAACAATTGAAAAAATATTAATTGCTCATGAGTAGGCTGAATCAATATAATAAAAATGACAGTCCTGCCCAACTTAATTTATTTATTTAGTGTCATATCAATTGTCAGGGGGAAATGAGTGGGTTGTGGGAGTTCTTAGGTATTCCTCTTTAAAGAATTACACTGTCTCACACACAAATCCAATTAGAATAAAATAATCTCTTATTTAAGTGCTAGATAAAGGAAACCTCAGGAATCTTGAGGGGAGATAGTTTCAGAGATGTGAGTCTCTGAGATACCTATCTCCCAGAATAGGAGAAAGGCAAAAACTTTTATAGAAGGCAGATGGGTGATCACCACCTGACAATGGAAAGTTCCCTTTTGAGGGTGAGGAAAGCTTGAGTGAAGGCTTGTACGAGAGGACTTCTGGAGTTATCTCTGTCCCCTTGGCCCCACTCAGGTGGAAGCCATGCCTAATAGGCTTTTTTAGGTGTGTCTGTCCTTTGGTTTAGCTTCTCAAAAAGAAGGTTCCCTGAGTTCCTCCAAGCCCATAATACCAATCAAACTATCAAAAAATATTTTATAGATCTAGAAAGACTAAAAACAAAATTCATCTGGAAGAACAAAAGCTCAAGGATATTAAGGGAATCAATGAAAAGAAATGTAAAAGAAAGTGGTCTAGCAGTGCCATATCTCAAACTGTATTATAAAGTGGTAATTATCAAAATAATCTGGTCCTGTCTAAGAAATAGAGAAGTGGATTGGTGGAATAGAAGAGGTACAAATTTTACTATAGTAAATAACTATAGTAATCTAGTATATGATAAACCCAAAGATCCGAGCTTTTGGAACAAAAACTCATTATTTGACAAAAACTGCTGGGAAAACTAGAAAACTATGCCAGAAACTAGGTATAGACCAACATCTCACACTGTATACCAAAATAAGGTCAAAATGGGTACATGAAGGGGGCAGCTAGATGGCACAGTGGTAAAGCACTGGCCCTGGATTCAGGAGTACCTGAGTTCAAATCCGGCCTCAGATACTTGACACTAGCTGTGTGACCCTGGGCAAGTCACTTAACCCTCATTGCCTTGCAAAAAAAAATGGGTACATGATTTACACATAAAGGGTGTGGTACCATAAGCAAATTAAGAAATCATGGAATAATTTAACTAGCAGATTCATGGACAGAGGAAGGATTTAGGACCAAAGAAGATATAGAGAGCATTACAAAATATAAAATTTTGATTGTATTAAAATATTTTACATAAACAAAACTAACATAACCAAGATTATAAGGAAAACAGAAAATTGGGAAAGAATTTTTGCAACAAGTATCTCTGATAAAGGTTTCATTTCTCAAATATATAGAGAATTGAGTCAATTTTGTAAAAATACAAATCATTCCCCAATTGATAAATGGTTGAAGGATTTTCAGACAAAGAAGTCAAATCTATTTATAATCATATAAAAAAGCTCTAAATCAATATTGATCAGAGAAATGCAAATTAAAACAACTCTGAGGTATCACCTCACACCTATGAGAGTGGCAAATATAACAAAAAAGGAAAATATTGGATGTTGGAGGGGATGTGGGAAAACTGGGACACTAATCCACTGTTGGTAGAGTTGTGAAAAGATCCAACCATTATAAAAAGCAATTTGGAATTATGCCTAAAGGGTTATCAAACTGTGCATACCCTTTGGTCCAACAATACCACGGTTAGGTTTATATCTCAAAGATATCCCCCCAAAAGAGAAAAAGACCTATTTGTGGTGGTTAATAATTGGAAATCAAAGGGATGCCCATCAATTGGGGAATGGCTAAATAAACTGTGGTATATGATTGTGATGGAATATTTTTGTGTTATAAGAAATGACAAACAGGATGATTTCAGAAAAGCCTGGAAAGACTTATATGAACTCATACATAGTGAAGTGAGCAGAACCAAGAGAACATTGTGCACAGTAACAGCAATATTGTTTGATGAAGAATTGTGAATGACTTAGCTATTCTCAGCAATACAATGATCCAAGACAATAACAAAGAACTAATGATGAAGCATATTATTTACCTCTAGATAAGGAACTGATATTGTTTTAATAAAGACTGAAGTATGGTATTTTTCACTTTCATTTTTTTCTTTTATTCAAGTTTTCTTACACAAAAAGACTAATATGGTCATGTTTTACAGAATTGCATATGTATAACTTTTATCTGATTGCTTACTGCTTCAGGGAGGGGTAAGGGGAAGGAGGGAAAGAGGGATAGAATTTGGAACTCAAAACTTTAAATAAAAATGCTTATTTTTATTTTTTTAAAAAGATCTGGAGCTCAATGAAGACAGGGATTATCTTTTGCCTTTCTTTCAATCTCCAAAATTTAGCACAATGGTGGCACACTGAAGGCACTTGTTAAATGACTTGAATATAATGGAACATTACTGTATTGTAAGAAGTGATGAATGTGATGAATATAGAGAAGAATGGAAAGATTTACATGAACTGATGTGGGGATTGAATAAGCAAAGCCAAGAAAACAATATATACAACAACTATGACAATGCAAAACGAAGAAAAACCATTTAAAAAATCAAAAGTGAATGTTGCAAAATTATAAAGAGCAAACATGAAGCAGAAGAGATAGGAGAGACTTCTATCTTACCCTTTTGCAGAGGTGAGAAGTACACAAGTATTGTACATTGTACATATTTTCAGGGTTTTTTTTTTTTTTGCTGTATTGATCAATTATGCTGAGTTCTCTTTTTCAGTCCTCCCCTCTGCATTGATTTTTCTCATGGAAACCTTTGTGGGGAAGTACTCTATTTGAATTAACCCCCATTTGTGGATTTGAGTGCCTGCTTCTATTCTCCCAGCTGAATCTGAATCCATTCCCCAGGCACCTATAGGTGTTTTCCCAGACAGATCTAATCAATCAGCTGAGAGGAGCCAACATTTTTCCCACATCGATCAAACACTAAAACACAGGAGGATTAATTTAGGCATTACAATCTAATAGGTTTGAAAGCTGTATACTTGGAGCATGGATATATTTAGATGTGTATAATCTGAACTGCCTACTTCATGTCTCTGGTAAGCTGGGGTTTCTACCTCTGTGGGGAGTAGACCAAAGGTGGTTGTTAGGCGATCGCTCCTTCACTCTTCTATTTCCAAGAAGGCTATCAGACTCGAGTATATTGTTTACATATTTACATAATTGCAATCTAAGGGTTTGATGCTCTTTTGGGGGTTCAGGATAAAGGCACTTTTTCTGGGCCACAGGAAGACATATTTCCACACAGATTGGGAGGGTGACAGCTTCATCTCTTAGAGAGTTTAGCTACCCTTCCATCAACCACTCAGCAAAAATAAATAAATAAACAAACAAACAAATAAATAAATAAAAATTAAATTAATAATGGGAAAATGTTACAGTTATTTTAGGTAACAGAACACAGGAGTGATGGTGGTGGTGGGTGGTCTGTGCTTCAGAAGCAAGATGAAATCTCACTTCCAATGAAGAGAGAACAATCTTACACTTAGCACTCTTGGGGAGACAGCACTGGGAATCAAGGGCCATGTTGGGGGTATTGTGAGGGTTTCTCCCCACAAGTCAATGATTCCAGGGTCTTCCATATGCCCAAGTCCATGCTTTCCCTTGCCTTCTCTGCCTGATTCTCTCACCTCATTCCTGGGAGTCATATCTCTCTTACCTATTCCATATATAGGGTCCCTGTAATTCAGGGGTTCACCAAACCTGCCTAGGGAAAGTGCTACACAATAATAGAAACCTCTAACATATATCATATTGTCACCATTATCTTAGTTGGGCTCTCTCTTCAGCTGATTATCTCATTTAGGAAAATACTAGAATAGAGGAAGGAAAATCCTATTATAGGCAATGTAGAAAGTATTCTGAGAATAATCATTAGAAATCATAAACCATGATTTTAGTTGCTGTTCAGCTACTGATATAAATGTAATTTCTCTAGCAAACACTAATGTGCTAATAGTGTTTTCAAGTTGCTAGGCTTCAAATATGTTACTCTCCTATGCAAATTATTTTTTCATGATGCTAAGTGCTTAAGTGCTAAATATCATTAAATTCTATATCTAAGATTTATATAGTGCTTACTATGTGCCAGGCACTGCCTAAACACTTCACAATCATTATCTCATGTGACCCACACAACAACCCTGGGAGGTAAGTGCTAATATTATCCCCATTTTACAGATGAGAGAATTAAGGTAAACAAAGGTTAAGAAACTTGCCCAGAGTCACAGAACAAGAAGTGTCTGAGGCCCCTTATCCCTTGTGCCACCTAGCTCCTACTATTCCTTTATGAAATGAATGTAGTTGACCGGTATTTCAAAGACAAAAAGAATGCCAATAAACCATAAAAAATGAAAGGAATAAGGTCATTAGAAGCAGCTAGGAGCCACAGTGGATAGAAAGTTAGACTTGGAGTCAGGAAAATATGTGTTAAAATCCAGCCTCAGAAACTTATTAATTGCAATAATACATATTGAACTTACTAATATCTAAAAGGAAAAGTGGGCACATGGAAGATTAGAGAAAGAATTTGAAAGTGTATTCCTCATTGTTCCAGCAATAGAATAAAAAAATTATTTTCTCTGTTTACTTTTTGTAGTCATTGCTTAGTAAATTGCATGCTACATGATTTTTTAAGTAAAGAAACGATTATATTTATGTTCATTGAAAAATCTGGTAAGTCTTAATGATTCTGTATGTTGCCTGGGGGGGGGGGGAGATCTTTCTTATTCATCTCTAAAACCTGGGCAAGTCACTTTAACATCTCTACCTCAGTTTCCTCCTTTGTAATAGCACTTTCCTCTTAGGGTGGTTTTAAAGATCAAATGAGATATTATTTGTAAATCACCATGTAAATGTTAACTATTATTGTTGAATTAATTGCATATTAATTTTATAGACTTCCAAAGGATTTTATTTTCTAATAATGGCATATTTTAGTTTTCAAGAACAGAGATGTATTCTGTGACTTCCTTGACATTTTTGTAAAAAGGTAATATAATAAGATTCCTTGAAGTTGTAAGCACTTTGTACTTCATACAATGTATTTTATACTTTCTGCCAGGAAAATGAAGGCACACAACATTCTGTTGGTCTTTTTAATATTTGCTTAACCATTCCCCATTTGTTTTGTTTTTTGTTGTTGTTGTTGTTATTTCTTTGTCAGAAATTAATTGAGCCAACATTAGCTATAATTCAGAGCCCTTCATCCATTTGCCACAATATAAAGACATAAGAGGTGTAGGTATCAGTAGCGTGTGAGCCTGTCATAGAGGCAAAGATACTCTAGGTGGCTCTGTGTTTTATTAAATGGAATTCCAGAACTGGGAACATAAAAGATGTTATATGGGATATGAGTTGATAATATGGAAAGAACTAGTCCCTACTTAAGCAGAAAAAGTAATGATTAATAATCCCTTAAAATTACCTAAAGTTAGTTGACTTTAAACAAAGCAATAACATTTTAAATCTAGCCCCTTACTTAACAGATAAGAATTATAATAGCCCCTCCATGAAATACTCAAGACTATTTGTGATTCTTGGGTAAACTTTCAACCAGACAGAATGGTTTAAAGATGATTAACAAATAACCCCTTTCCCTCAAAGGCAACATACAGAATCATAAAGACCAACCGGATTTTTCAATGAACTAAAATACAAAGTGTTTTTGTTTTTAAATCACACCATATGCAATTTGCTAAGCAATAATTACAAAAATTAAGCAAAGAAAATCTATTTTAAATTGTATCATTGGAACTATTAGAGAGACATTTTCAAAATCCTTAATCTATCACCCTCTGATTTTCCTTTTAGATATTAACTTTACGAGTTATTCAATGTCTATTTAAAAAGTAAACCACAAATTTGGAAATCATGAATTTCAAATATTTTTCCATTTGGATGAGTTTAAATTTGTCAACACCCTAGTAGATGCAGGAAGCATATTTGAAACTATTAAATCTTTTACTTAACTCCACTATTATCCAATTGATGACATAAAACGCTGGCACAGATTTTAAAGCTGCAATTGTGCTTATCTAAATGAAGAATTAATCTTCATCTCACTCTAGAATATAAAACAAATGGAACAGGGGACAATGCCAGTCCCTCCTTTACCCAAGATTTTCACTTCATAACACATCTCACAAGTCTGAAAACATGGTTTTTTAGTTCTCCCCCCCCCCCAGAAAACTATTATAAAGGTGTAATTTTCATTTCTGCTGGCAAAATCTAAATTAGCAAGATCTAAATTAGATCTTTTTCTGGATTTCAAGAGGTGAAATACATTGATAGAGGTGCTAATTTCAAAACCTTGCGTACAAGTGTGTACAATTTTACCATTAAGTAGTTTTGGAACCTTTTCTCATTAACTAAAGACAGGAAGAGTTTTTAAAGTTTACCGATAAGTCCAATTTGTTTCTTTGCAAACCTCAAAATGGCGAAAGCACAAAGTTTTGCTTCCCTCCAAATAAAAACGTGAAAAGTGAATTATATCGTTTGGATTTAGAAGGCACACGTTTAAAAACATTTAACCAATTATGCTCGCTTTTTAAATACAGTCTCATTAAGTGTGGCAGTCAGTCACAAAGTCCTAGGGAATTTTAATAGGGTTGTTTCCCACCCCTCATGGACATTTATATTTCTTAGACGAGATTTCTATGCCGGATCCTGAAGGTGTAGAGTGCGATTAGGCGTATAATCGTTTTCATATCTTTTTGGAGGGGAGTGGTAAATCAGTGCTATTTGCAAAGTTAAAACTAGCAGCTGTTTTTTCAAGTGTTAATCCTATCAGGAATTTGAAATAAGTACCACATCCACTTACACAGTCACTTGTTCAAAGGTCTCTAAAAGGACTCTTCCTTCCTTTCTTTTTTCTTTCTCTTGCTTAAAAGAAAAAGTGTCGGGGTGGGGGAAAGGATAATGGGAAAATGAGAAAGAGATCAAAAGGCGACTGGCACCTCATACATATATTAATAACATTTTCCAAAAAATTTTAAACGAATCCTACCCACCCGAAAGCAGGCGGCCAGCCCCAGCCCCAGCCCCAGGCGGGCCGAGGGGGCGGGAGTCTTTTATTACCAGAGGGGAGATTCTAAATACTGCGAGGCATTGAATCCAAGAGTCAGGATCAGGAGGAGCAAAAGTGGATTAAGATGCTTTAGACCACCGTGACCACGAGAAGGAAACGATTTTGAAAAGTTCGTGGACTCGGATCTAATCTCGCTCCCAGTCAGTCTCTCCGATCTGCGGCCGGGGAGTAGTGGGGGAATAAAGGAAAGGGGAGACGCGGGCTCGCTCGCTGCCTCTCGGGCACGGAGAGATCAGAGGACTGGATGCATGAGAAAGCTCGCGGCCGGCTGGCGCCCGGTTAGACTCGCGGGGCGGGGCGGGGCGGGGTCTGCGCAGGCCCCCGTGTCCCCGCCCCCCCCCGCGCAGCTCTCCCAGGCGCTGCCGAGCCTCCTCTATAAGGAGGCCGAGGGCGGCCCGCCCGTCGGAAGAGCACTGCGCCCGTAGGTGGCCCGTTGAGGGATGCTCTCTTCGGAGCGGCGAGGCCAGCCCCGCTCTCCCCTGGCCGCGGACATGGCCCTGTACTGCGGTGACAACTTCAGCGTGTACCCGCAGGCGGCCGCCGCCTCCTCCAGCGCCGCGCAGTCCCCCAGGGCTCCCTACGCCCTGCCCGACTACGCGCCGCCGCCGCCCGCCGCCACCAACCCCTACCTGTGGCTCAACGGGGCGGCGGGCGTCGGGGGGTCTTCCGCCGCCGCCGCCGCAGCAGCAGCCGCCGCCGCCTACCTGAACCCGGGGCCGCCGGCGCCCCCGCCGCCCCCGCCGCCCTCGGGAGGCTCGGCCGGCCCCTTCCTACAGCCGCCAACGCCGCCCGCCGGGCCCTTCGGCTGCCCGCCCCCCCCTCGCCCTTTTGCCCCTGCGGCCGCCCCGCCGCCCCCGTCCGGCCCCGGCCCAGGCCCGGGCTCCCCGTCGGGGGCCGCCGCCGAGCTGGGCTGGCTGTCGCTGGCCAGCCAGGAGGATCTGCTCAAGATAATGCGGCCGCCCTACTCGTACTCGGCGCTCATTGCCATGGCCATCCAGAATGCGCCCGAGCGCAAGCTGACTCTCAGCCACATCTACCAGTTCGTGGCCGAAAGCTTCCCGTTTTATAAGCGCAGCAAGGCTGGATGGCAGAACTCCATCCGCCACAACCTCTCCCTGAACGACTGCTTCAAGAAGGTGCCCCGCGACGAGGACGACCCGGGTGGGTGACTGACTGTCCCTCCCTCCCCCGCGGGCGGGCGGGCTGGGGATGGGGAAGCCAGGCTCGGGGAGCACGAAGAGCGGAGGAGCTAGGGAGCTTGGAGGGAGGGGGAGGGGACCCGCACGGGAACCCCGCAGAAGGGCCGAAACCGGCCTTGAGAGTACTTGGGGGGAGAGAGAGGAGTACAGGGACGGACGGGGTGAAGGTACCCAGGGAAGCGCCCGAGAGCTTTGAGAAGTGTCTTGGAGGAGGTGAGGAGCGGAGGGACGTGGACCGTAGTGAGAAAATGCGTGGAGTGGGACCGGGGAGGATCAAACGCCGGACCCCAGGTGCGAGTGTGCTTGAAGTCGAAAGGGGAAAACTAACCTGGGAGCTTGAGGGCGCTTGAAGCGGAGGGGGCGTGTCGCCAGGTACTGGTACTGGAGCATCTCGCTGATGGGCTGTTGCCTAGAGCGGAACGGAGGCGCACACACAGGGACTGGGGGCTCAAACCTAATCGGCTGTTTTGGGGGACGAGTGGAGGCGCGAGGGCCCTTAATGGTGGGGCAGGGTACGGGAATAGGGGGTACAAGTGCTCGAGCCCCCTAACTGCGAGGTTGTTGCGGGGTGGGGAGGGAAGGCTAGGGAACTCATTGGCTTAACCTTCTGTCAGGCTCGGGTCTGAGTGGTGACATTCGTCTAGAAAGGAACTTGAAGAAACCAGTATATTAGGGTAAGGGACGGAGAGAATTTTGGGGGGGAAAGGGGAAAAGGAAAAGAACGAGAGCTGCCTTGGATGGAGAAGGGGGAATGAAGAGACCTCTCCAGGAAGGTGGGAGAAAAGGGTAGTGACACCTCAAATGAGGAAGCAGCCCCCTTCAACTCGGAGATGGAAGAAAATGGAGACACTGAGCCCCCTTTAAAAGAAGGTCGAGTGAGAAAGCAACCTTTGCTTGACTTCCAGGCAAGTGAGAGAAGAAAGAAGGGAAATCGACCCTCTAAAGGAGGGGGAGGGAAAGAAAGCTCCTCCTGTCCAAGGAAAGAAAAAGGGATCCAGGCACCCAATTAAAAAAAAAACAGGGGCCCCCCAATGCCCTTGGTATAAAGTGGGAGAAAAAAGAAACGAGGCATCTCTTTTTTTAACTAAGGAAAAAAGGAGTCAGTTCATTGAAAAATGGGAGTGGGGGGTCAATGGTCAGCTTGGGAACAAAATGATTGTAAGGGCAGCTTAGGTCAGACCTAGGGGACAGATTGTGGATCTAGGAATCAAAAGATCTTAGAGGACAACACATTAAAGGCCAGAGGGGTTGGAAGGGGGAATAGTGCTGCTAGACAGGGGGGAAGCAGATTCTAGGGAGGAGAGAAGAATCAGTAACTGGACAGTGATTTGTATAGGTGAATCCTATAATAATAATATTATAGTAATAGCCTCTGTGTGTGTGTGTTTCAGGGATTCTGACATGCTGTGAGGCAAATCATGTTTTATATGTGTATATATGTTTGGCATTATATATGAGCTATAATGCCATATATATACACACACACATATGTTTGACATTAGTTCTTATTGGTTATTACCCTTGTAAGAGAGTCCCACTGTATCCTAACTGGGAAAGAGCATACCATACACCAAGAAAGTTGCTTTAGAAGTGGTGGTAGAATTATAAGAAGAAAGATTTGTAGTGTCCGGGGAGTAACTGTTTTAAGTTATTATTCCTGTAACATTTTGCCCAATAGAAGTTTAGATCATAAATCTATCCCACCCTTTTTCCCCTTTTGCCCAAGTCCTAATTCTATAATGTGTGCTGTTAAATGCTCACACTTATGTGGGTTTTTTCCCTACTGCTCGAGCCCCAAAGAGTTAGATGAGTCGAAGAAGCAAGCTGATGAAGAATTCTGGGATGTTCAGAGACAGATTGCCTCCAGGCAATTTTTCAGTGAGTGTGACTTTTAAATTGAATGTAAAAAGTACCTCAGACACTTGCTCTCTTCCCAAACCCTTGAGTAAGTCACTTAATCCTGTTTGCCTCAGTTTCCTCATTTGTAAAGTGAGCTGGAGAAGGAAATGGCAAACCATTCCAGTATCTTTGCTAAGGAAATCTGACCCCAAATGGGGTCACCAAGAATCGGACACTACTGAAAAGTAACAAAAAAGATTACCTAGGTGATTTAGCCTGTGGGACCTATTCACTGCACATCAGCATAAAGAAAGTAGGGAAGAAATTGAAAACTCTAGCACTGGGAGGGGTGGGGTGAAGACTGGGGAAGGTGGTGCTTGAGCGGGGTTCTAAGAGATGGAGATGAGGGAGGGGGAGAGCTTTCTAGGTTTGAGGCACATCACAGAGATGGATGGAATTTGGGATGAGAATGACAGCAAGTAGGGCATCAGGACTCATCCCATAGGTATAGGACTTTGTTCTAAATGCCCTGGAATTTAAGAATTACCAAAGATTTTAGGAGTAGACTGGCAGATGTATCTCTTTAGTATGCACAATGGGAGGTTTATCACCTGCGATTATCAGGTAGGCTCCTAGACTTTTATCTCTCAGAGATTTCATGGCCCAGAGTAACTCTGGTCATCCACTATTGTGCTGCATTGACTTCTTGATAAAAACACCTCAGTACTTAAGGAATGGTTCCTAGATTAATAACAGACAGTAAGTTTTATTACTATTGTTTTTGCAGAATGAAAAAACAAACAACATTAGACATATTGGAGGTTTCAAAGAGAATTAGAATGTAAAATTCTACCTTTTTTCAAAGCCTTTTATACCCTGAAAATATAGCAGGATAGGGCCACTAACTTAATTGATGCTCATAATTTTTATCTTATGGTGACGGTGGCAAGAGAGAATAGGGTATATGAGTTGTACATTTTCTTCTTTAGAAGTGTAGATTTCCATCCTTTGCAACCTAGTATTCCACAATTTCATGTGCTTGGAATTGAAAGGGAAGGAAATATGGATTTTCAGCAGTAAATACTGAGAGAGAGAGAGAGAGAGTCATTTATAACCTGAACTTCAATTGGCTCATCCATAAATTGCATATAATAAAAGTTTTTGTTATTCCATGGGGATATTGTGTGGAAAAGGGGGAACAATTGTGACAGTTGAAAGAGGACTGATTGTAGTCAGAGGATTTGTGTTCAAACCCTGTTTCTGAGATGACACAAATCACTTCATCTGTGGGCCTGTTTCCTCAGCTGCAAAAATCAATGGGTTGAACTACGGCCCAAGCTCAGTTCCAGCTTATCCCACGATACTATGTAAGAACCACCTGCTAACTCCAGAAGTGCTAAATGAAAGTGACAGTACCAACACAACCCTGCTCAAAGGGATGGGGATGACTTGGATTTAGAGCAAAATCCCGGGGAGGTTCCCAGAAAGATTTTTCCTGAGCTGAGACTGCTCAAGAATTAGCCTGGCAAAGTTTAAAAGCATCTCCCGGGTTGGCAGCAGGATATGATGCCTCTATCGTGTTGTTGGCGGGGTTGTAATCTTAATGGATATTGGAAGTATTACAGTATTGTCATTTAGACTTATCTGGGGCTTCAAAGGAAAGGAAAATTGTAGGAGCTGGACTCCCAATAGACTAGTTCGGTCTTAGAGAAGGCCCCCCACCCAGATTGCAAATGGGAAGGGAACAATCATTTATTTAGCGCTTTTACAGAGATCCTCATAATAACCCTATGAAGTGTAGGGGCTGTTATTAACCGCATTTTACTTTTGAGGAAACTGAGGCAGAGGTTAAAATCACTTGGCCCATGGTCACCACTCAGCTAGTAAGGGTGAGGGGCTGCTTGTGAACTCGGGTCTTCCTGACTCAATCCCCTTGGGCCACCTACCTCCATCACTCCTGTTCCGAGTTGGGGGTGCTGTGTGGGAAGGGGCCCGTTACTGACTTTTTTTTCAATTCCTCACTCTCACAGGGAAAGGCAATTACTGGACTCTCGATCCAAATTGTGAGAAGATGTTTGACAATGGAAACTTCAGGCGGAAGAGGAAGCGCCGCACGGAACCCAGCAGCAGCAGCTCTACAGTGGCAGGAGGGATCCCAAAGACCGAAGACGGAGGGGGCCCCGCAATCGTAGTAAAGCCTGAAGCTGGAGACAGTCCTTCCTCCCTCCTGGGCCCCTCCCCCTCCCCTCCAGAACCTTCAGAGGAATCCAAGAGCAGTGCCTCGCCTCCCAGCGGCCCCTTATTGTCCTCCACCCCCTGCCTCAAGTCCTTCTTCAGCGGCCTCAGCAGCGCCAGCGGTGCAGGGCGGAGCCACCAGCCCAGACACCTGGGGCTAGGCGGCCTTCCCGCGGAGCTCTCCTCGCGGGGCCTCCAGGGGGCGCAGCGGAGCGCGGCCGCTGGCTTTCCCCCTAGCTCACTCTCAGAGGCTCAGCCCGATGCTTTGCACCTGGGCAGCAGCAGCAGTAGCAGCAGCGGCGGCAACATCAGCAACCCTCGACCCTCCTCCTATTACAGCCCCTTCCCCACCAGTGGCGGCCAGAGCAGCCACTTCAACAGTCCATTCTACAACAGCTTCAGTGTCAACAGCCTCATTTATCCCCGGGAAGGCTCTGAGGTGTAAGTCCTTCCTTCGCTAGAGGCAAGGGGCCAAGGTAGAGGCAGGCTGGGTGCCCCGTGTTTGTTGGTTGGTTGATGGGAGAAAAGGCTTTTAAACTTTCGAAATGTGCAATTAAAGCCAGGTGCTATGCACAAACTGCTTCCTCCTTTCCTTCATCCCTAACAACCTAACAACCACTCAGCACAGGATAAGCAGAGGGCTTTGAAAATACACTGGATTAGTGACTGGAGATTTTCCTAGGGCAAAAATAAGACAGTCTAGAGGAAAAACTTCAACATCCAAGACCCCAAATGAATGCATCCTTGGGTTGGTGAATAAGTAGTGGGAGGGGGAGGTCAGACCATTTTTGTGACTTGGGCTTTTGTGATATGAGTATCTGTTGAACAACTTGGATACTCGGATCAAAAGAAAAATGAAGATGAGGGGACTTTGTGAAATTGTACAGTTTTATTTCTTTAAACATTGCTTTGAAAATGTTGCCTGAAAATCAGTACCAAAGATATTAGTGGTTTTCAGTCTTTTGTGCTTTTACACGATGGATTTTTATGAGCTTTTGTAAATACTTTTTCTATATGCAATTTTATATTTGTAAATTAATACAAGTTGTTCTAATTTATCATTTGAACAGGGCTAAAGTTTATTTTTTTTTCCTTAAATAAAATGAAAATCACTTTGACTACCAAGAATCCCATGAAAGGAATTCTTCCTTTCTTCTTGTTGCATTTGCTTGGTTCTGAGTTGGGTGCTTCAGCTTTTCTATGGAGATTTTAACTTCCAACTGCCTCCTTTCTCTCAGAAGTTTAGCACTGTCACCTGGAATAGAGCAATACTCATGGAAGGGAGCTTTGCTTTCTGTCTTGTGGTCAGGGTATTTCGAAGATTACTGGACTAAAGTTATATGGGCACTCCTGAGCACTTAACATGGTTTTAATTGATTGCTAAGTAATACTGTGGTTTTTGCTATCTTCAACCATTTAAAAAGGCTGCGAGCTAAATTGGCTAGAAGAGGGAGAAAGCGTTTGTCCTCAGCTAAGTGGTCCTAATGACCAGCTCTAGCCCGTTTGGAATAAGAATTGTATTCTTATTCAAAGTGCAGTTACACTCTGGAAAAGGGAAATAGTGATGAAAGCAGATAATTATATTGTTACAGACCACCCTCAGTGAAAATAACTAGTCTTCTCATGCCTATTTCACTCATCTGTGTTGTGAAAAAGCTCCTACTATGTGCCAGGCACTATGCTAAACTTTGGGGATACAAAAAAGGCCCCTCAAATCCCCGTCTTTTTTTTTTTTTTTCTGGGCAATGAGGGTTAAGTGACTTGCCCAGGGTCACACAGCTAGTAAGTATCAAGTGTCTGAGGCCGAATTTGAATTCAGGTACTCTGAATCCGGCACCGGCGCTTTATCCAATGCGCCACCTAGGTGTCTCCCCAAACCCCCGTCTTTTTAAGGAGCTTTACAGTTTTAATGCTTCATCTCTCGACTTCAATCTGTAACGGGGTGTTTTTACTGAAGACCGACGACAAAAAAGTTTTTGTTGGTTCTGCTATCGTTAGACTTTCTTCTGGGCAGTGGAGGCTTTTAACCTCTCCCTGCCTCAGTTTCCCCGTTACTAAAACGAAGGAACTGGTTTGGAAGGTACTTTTCCATTTTTAATCCCTGGGGTGGGGGTGGGGAAAGAGAGAGTGTTTAAAATCCTCCCCACTTACCAAGCTAGAACAGTGTGCCTGAGTGTTTTTTAAACAAAAGATAACACAAACCTTGGGTTTTTAACGGCGGATCTGCGGATTTTTCAGAGTCCTGACATTTTCGTCTAAGGAACTCCCGGTGGAAATCTGGTGGGTCCGCTTTAAGTCATTTCCACCCCCACAACCTCGGCCAACACAGCCCTGTGCATTTTCCCCCCGGGAGCCGAGCGCGTATTTGGCCCCCGATGGCCGCTAGGTTAGGTCGGGGAGCCGCGGGGGTGACTGCTAGCCCGGGTTACTCCCCCCGCCCTCCTGGGGCACCTGGGGCGCAGGTAAGTAACCGCGCACCCAGCCCCAGGATTCTTTTTACAATTCAAAGCGGCTGCCGCGGGGCCAACGAAAAACTCCCAAATTCCGAGAATCTTTTGGATTAAGCCCGGAAGCGAGAAAGGGGGGGGGGCGGAAACGACCAAAGAACCTGGTTACGTTTTTTGTTTTGTTTTGTTTTGTTTTTTAAACACATACCGCAGAATCCATAAACGTTGAACTAGAAAAGACCTTAGAGGCAATCCTTTCGTTTTACAATGGAGGAAACTGAGGCCCAGAGAGTTTGTTACTTGCTCAAGATCACACAACCAAACAAGTGTCTGTCGCAGAATTTGAACACAGGTTTCCTGATTCTCACTCCATTGAACGCCCAAATCCTCATACCTTTTTTTAGTCCATCTTCTCCCACCTCCAAAAACAAGAAAAAAAAATCGAGAGGTTTGAAATCTCCAACACTTTCTAACCTGGAGAATTGGGGATTTTTAAACACCTTTCTCCTTCTCCGCCCCCTCTCAAGCACTCCTAAGGCTCTGCCTCCACTACTTGGAAGTCTGGCTCCTTTCTTTAACTAGAGAACAGAACAGTAGGTTTGCTATTAACTCCTATTAGTCAACTGGTACCTGCCCGAGTCTGGAAGGCTCCCTTCTCTCCTTTCCTCTCCCCGCCAGCCCACTGCCCTACCTGGCGGCAAGCTCTCAGCTTCCCCTTTGTCATGGAAAAGTGCCTGGCTAATGCCTTAGAGTCCTCTCTTAATGAATGGGGGTGGGGGTGGGGGTGGAGACGGGTCTTCATGAAGTCTGACTCTAGGTTGACTAGCTTCCCCTCAGCCAGAGGGGTTTGGCAGAGACGCCATGGGTCCCTGCGGGGGTGGGGCGGGGAGCTGCTGCCTCGCCTCCCCAGGAGACAGACCTCAAAAGGGCTGAACCACCTGCTCTGGCTGGCGTTCTGGGACTAATAGCAGTCACTCATATTTGTATAGCGTTTTACCGGGTACCCGGTGTTTTCACACATCTCATTGCATAAGAGCTTGCTCTTTGAGGCTTGCAGAGGTTTAGCTAGTGTGTTCATCAGGCAGCGTCGGTAGGAAGCTGCCGTTACTGTCACACCCCCCCCCCATTTTACCTGTGAAGAACATGTATTTTGGTTGGCCCAAAGTCATAGGCTAGTAAGTGTCTGAGGTAGGATTTGAACTCTTCCAGGATCAAACGTAAAGTCGTCTGGATAGCATTTTTTAATCTCTTCAC